>NC_053390.1:503456920-503510846 GCF_905171765.1 Bufo bufo
AATTTAATGAAGCCGTTTGCTTCGTTTATTGGACATTCCTATGTCAGCGAAGTATTAAACAACTTTTCCTTTACTCTTTATTCACTTCATGAGATAAAGAATTTACATTGAATGAAGTTGGGAGAATCTTACTCTTCCTTTCCATTAGGCTGACTTAAGAAATCAGCTCGCAGCGCAGCTCTGCAACCTCTGACCTTTTCACTGACATGTATCTAAACTTAGGCATGTGCTCCTTACCCCTCCCTTAGGAGACTTTTTAAGGCAATTAGGATTAGTTAACAGAGCTGTTTAAATACAGTTTTGCGCTTTTCACTACAAAACAAATTAGCAGGTTTTAGGTATTCCGCTTAAAAAAAAATATATATTCACAAATAGATTTTAAAAAAAATCTGAAACGATTAATCAGAGATATATAAAAACAATTCCCCCCTTGGGGGATTATCATATCTGCAACAATTGCAGATTGTACATTAGGATCCTATAAGAAAGCATGGTTACATTAGCATACATAGCAATTAACCTATTTAAAACTGTTCTCTTATAGATTCTATTTATCAATAACATCGGGTCAGACTTTATGTATAAAGTTCCTCTATTATCCTGTAACGCCCTGAGCTACTAAACTCAACCTCCCTGTATATGGGAGTAAATCTCCAACTATGGGAGTTAACTGGCCAGGAATTAATAGGAAGGTTCCTGAGTCAAACAAAGGACTAGAGCCGGACCCTGTACCGCCTAGGCTAATGAGACCTATATCTGTTCCCTATCTTGGGACAATTTACTATTAATTTCTGGCGATACAAAAACATCAATTGTGTTTAGCATAGACAAACAACTCCTGAGTTGATTTACATGTCATGCACTGGTTGCATTCGTGTAATAACACTTTACTGCAACAACTCATCTGGTATGGGCTTAACCCCTTCAGTACCAGGACATTAATATTGAATATATATATACCACGCCCTTCTAAGGGTTGTAAACATGATCTGGCTGTAGTATTCTAATGCCAGCAACAATATACATGACAATTTATCATTAATATGTCATCTCATCAATCATGATCTAGCTGGGGCCTCCATTTATGTCGGTGGGTAATAATTCAATTAAGAATTATTAATTATGGTCATAAAAATAATTAACCATAAAAAAATTAAATTGATAAAATTTGGCATAAATTCTTAAAATCATGACCTGGTGAATTGTAGACAACCTAATTGATAAAATTCACATCTGAGTCCGACTATTTCCTCAGATAAATAAGTTCTTTTTGACGTGAGATGACGTTAATGATAAAATGTAGTTCTGCATTATACAATAATACACAGGTATTATAAAAATATGCAGATTTATTGGTTACAAGATTATAAACCTATTTAAGTAAATAAACATAATGATACATACAAATGAATATATATAGCGTTAATATAAAGCATTACAAGCTTAACAATACATGTGAGTGGAAATAACTGTCACGGCTGTATGTGAGCAACAAGAGCATACACAGTAAATAGATCTACTGACCGGACCCAAACTTGGGAGGATAAAGGGTGACCCCTGTCAGACCCTCAAAGCTCTCCCTATGCTGCTAAAGCACATGCCCGGATCCAAATGGTGGAACGAGGCATGCCCTTGTACCTAAGACTGATGACCACTGTAACCCCTACAATAGTGGAAGGGGCACGGCCACCGGTGCCCTGCTCAGTATATGGAGGGAACCGTGGTCGCCTCAGCTCCAGTCAGAAAATAAACAGATACACTACAATGTCTGCACACTTAGCTGAAGGAGCTGCAGCAGCAGAGAAGACGGATCCAAAGACAGCTGGCAATATCCGGAATACTTGCTGCAGCAGAACACAGGTCCAGTGAAATGATAGCTTACAAGTGAAGATACTCAAGCAAGAGCTACAACTCAAATGAGAAATATAATCCACACCCTACAAGAGGAGGAGGGGTGATTTAAAGGCAGGGAAATCAAACGCAGGAGGAACAGCTGGGAGGAAGGAAACAGAAAGTAAAAACCTCATCACAGGGGCGGAGAAACAGAGCTGTGAGAACGTCTCAAAGCTCTGGTAGTGACAATAACTTGTCATATTATAATCAAGCTATTATTAGGTTAGGATATCAAAATATGAACATAATTTATATACATTACTTCTGTTCAGAGAAAACCTCATGATATCAGGATGGGCATGTCTAATCCTAGACATCAATATAGAATGCTAAATACATTCTGCCCCCCCTAACCAACTACACATCACATGACTTCAAGATGGGCAAATCCATTCAAGGATATAACTTAGAAGAGACAACTGTATCCTTCCGCCCCATCCTGGACTATTTTCACATATATAACTTTGGTAAGACTATTAAGACAAATAACAGGGATCTAGGATCTTAAACGGAAAGGATTTGAAATAAATCTTTTAAATCATTTAATGCTTTGCTAGATTATGAGTCTAGATTCTTCTGCAGGTAGAATGAAGCCTCACAATATCCTAAGACTACATCTCAATATGGAGATGATCAATTTATTTAATTATTTATTTATTCGCCAATCTGGATGGTTTAATTTCACCCACACTATCAAATTAGTCCTAATAAAATGAAATATCATTTTCTGTGTCTCTTACTAAGTCCTAGTAGGAATCTCACTTCTGCTCCTAGGAAAGCTGGGTGGTCCATCATAGTGCATCTCACCATGGCTTTCATCTTGATAGACCTCAACTTCTCCTCTCCTCTCTCCTTCTTTTCTCCTCTCCTTTCTCCTTCCTCCTGGCTTATGATCACAAACTTATCAGTTGGACACACCTTCCTAGTTTGGAACTTTCCAATCATTGTCGGATGGGCGTGACCATTGATAAAATGTGACATCATAAACTTACCCAGAATGCACTTTTGCTAATGTTGTAATGTCACCTACTGATACCTAGGTGGCACTGCTGTATAAGCTATTTGCATCATAGTATAAAAGGTTAACTTAGGTAAGTCTGAATATACATTTTGACCTTAGAAGCTTTAATTCAAAGCCATAGGGATTAATTCTGACACTTGTAGCAATTAGAGACATACCTCTAGGCGTCTCTTTGACAGTTTCTCACACTTAATTTATGGATCGTAAATGGCATTGTTTTCTCACAGAGATATCAGTACCTCCTCTGTCATACCAAAGATGTGATTAATTGTTACAAAACACACATCTTCACAGACACTCTTCTAATGAGAAATATATACAATATACTGGATACATGTTGTCTTCGTAACATATAACAATATAATATAAACAAATATATATATGTCCTACTGATTGTCTTATGCTAAGGACTAACTAAGGCTCAATAAATGAATACATACATATTATATATTTTGCTTCATTAATAAATGCCTAATTGTATAGGTAATTATCACCAGCTGCATAGAGCTTATCTTTTTCTCCCGTCATAAATTTAAAAGTAGACAAGGAGGCCTCTTCTCAGACTGGTACATTCACCAGAAAAATAACACTGAAGAGTATAAACCTTTGTGTGACCTTAATTTGGCCTACTCAAGACATACAAAATTGCAACTATAGTCGAGCATGGCTCTTAAAGGCAATGAACATCCATTTTGACAATAATGAATTGGATATGAATGTATTTACCTATGAAAAGGCACAACACTGCAACAGCAAGAGCCACTAACACTTCCACCCACTGCTTCAACTTTATTGCCTTTGTGTTTCGTCTTAAAAAAAAAAAATGAAAAAAAGTCATCTGCTGTCTGGTTTTCTGTGCTGTTATAGGATTTGCTATGGTAGTGATTTAGTGTCATTGTGGTCTTTAAAATAAATAAATAAATTAAATAAAAGTGATCGGCTGTCTGTTTTTCTGTGCTATGATAGGATTTGCTGCACTAGTGACTTAGTGCCTTTGTCTTTCGTCTTTAAAAAATATTTTAAAAAAGTAATCTGCTGATTTTCTGTGCTGTTATAGGATTTACTGTGCTAGTGATTTACCGTTTAAATTTTTTTTTTTATAAAAACAAGTCATCTGCTGTCGGGTTTTTTGTGCTGTTATAGGATTTGCTGTACTGTGATAGTGATTTAGTGTATTTGTGTTTTGTCTTTGAAAAAAAATATTGCCATTTGCTGTCTGTTTTTCTGAATCCCTATTTTATTTGATTTTTGCCCCGTTGTCCCAAACCCAATAAAGTAATCCCGAAGTCCCTCTTTATTTTCTTTGTATCATTTTTTGTTTCAGTAAATAAATTTTTGGGGGATCATGAGCAGCCGTGGGTGTGCCGACAGCCGTGGTCGTGGTAGGGGAGTTGGTTCCAGTGCTGGACTGCTGCCAGCACGGGACCACTCTTCTACCCACGAAGGGGGTCGGGGGGTGGGCACAGCTGGCAGGGGCGTCTGCCTTATCCGGGATTTTTTGGGGCGTGGCAGCTGCCCCATTTCGTCTCAGAATGCCTAGGTAGTTGTGGCTTTTGTGATACAAGCCAGTGGCATGGAGTCCTCTGCCCCAGCTCTGAGCAGCAGCAGCTCTCCACCTCCTGCAAAACCAGCCCCCATCCCCCAAAATTCATCCCTGCTGCTGTTTGACAGTGAGAGGGACATTATGGGTGAGGTAATGCAGGAGAGTGAGCTGCAGCTTGGTCCTGATGCTCAGGACCTTTTGGAAGGGATGGAGGAGGAGGAGGGGGTACCGCCCGTCAGTACCCCAGTGACATCCCTGGTGCGGGTGGTTTCAGCCACAGAACCCCGGCACCTAGTGAGACCCAGGCATCAGCGGAGCCAAGTCAGGGGCTCCACGTCTGCTGTTCCCCTCATTCCATCACCGGTCGACCTTGGGTCTGACAATGTAGGCGAGGAAGAGGAGGGTGACACTGACCAAAAATGGGTGTCAGCTCCCTTGTCAGGTGACAGCAGCACCGATGATGAATGTAGGCACCCGAGGCAAACGGTTCGCAAGGTCACCAGGGAGCCCAGTGGCAGGGGCTCCACTGGTAATGGCAGCAGGAGGCAGCAGCAGCAGGTGCCGCCTCCACCTGTGCGTACAGAGCCCGAACAGGCACAAGCCAGCACCACCCCATCTGACAGGAGGATGGTGCATAAGTCGCCTGTTTGGGCTTACTTCACCCTGGCAGAGGAATATCACACAATTGCCATCTGTCAGCTGTACCATGCCAGGGTGCGGAGAGGGAGGTCATTTGCTCGGCTGGGTACCACCACCCTTACCCAGCACCAGAGAGGCAACCACTGGCGAGAGTGGTACCAGATGCAGGGTGGTCGCAGCCACGCCAGCAGAAGTGCGCAAGGGACAGCTGTTCCTGCCACTGTCCTGCAGCCACCCCACCCCCTTCCAACAATGCATTACCACTCCCCCACTCCCTCTCCTGGAGGTACTGGTAGCGGCAGCCAGACCTCTGCCTCTTGTGCACCGTCCTCTATCGCCTTCACTGCCGTCCGGCGCCAGCCATCGTTCGCAGAAGCATTTGAGTGCACCACGGCCTACATACCCGGGAACCGCTGGATGCGTTCAAAAAATAACAATTTGAACTGGAAAAACTATTGTAGGAAGGCGCAAGGGTCTGTCGTTGACGGAAGGTATGTGTCACCAAGGTTCCTGGCCTCAGTGAAGTAATAGCCGGTATTTTCAGGTGTCAGAGACAGCTAATGCCGATTTACACTTTGCTATTTTAGTATGGCTGTATAGCTGATCCGGGAAGACTCTGACTGGGAGTAATATAACAAAACAATAACAAACACAGGTGCACTCTGCAGTCTCACTAAATCCTCAAACTGATTTTAAAATTGAGAGATTAGTCAACATGTCAACATGTCTAAGCCCGGACACCACGACAAGGTTTCTCAAGTAGCCCGGGACCCTACACTCTCCTACCTGAGCCGTATGGGCGATACCAGGAGCCAGTGGGCAAATTACAGGAGCATAAGGCCGACTCACAAACAACTCACCAGTTACCTCCAGCATGTGGCCATGCTTGCAATGGGAGGAGGGAGGAGTCTGTGAGTCCCACTCAAGACTTGCTGATATGTCCCAGGCCTCACAGGTGCACCTAAATGTGGCCTGTAGATGGAAAACAGGCACATTTAAATAGGAGTTTATACACCTCCAGGAATCTATATATACAAACTAAGAAGACAGGTTGGCATTAGCAGGAGGTGCTCAAACCCACATGCAGTTGTGCATATATATATAGGGGAGCAAATCCTGCACTTATGGCCCGTTGCTAATGGCAATCCCCAGCAAAATGCATACAATGGAGGATGCCCGCGGCGAACCACAAGTACCACAATAGACATCCTACACAAGGTAACAAGTGCGGATGTCATAAATAATATAACAATATAACAAAACAATAACAAACACAGGTGCACTCTGCAGTCTCACTAAATCCTCAAACTGATTTTAAAATTGAGAGATTAGTCAACATGTCCTACGGTGTAGAACATGTCTAAGCCCGGACACCACGACAAGGTTTCTCAAGTAGCCCGGGACCCTACACTCTTCTACCTGAGCCGTATGGGTGATACCAGGAGCCAGTGGGCAAATTACAGGAGCATAAGGCCGACTCACAAACAACTCACCAGTTACCTCCAGCATGTGGCCATAGTTGCAATGGGAGGAGGGAGGAGTCTGTGAGTCCCACTCAAGACTCAGGTAGGAGAGTGTAGGGTCCCGGGCTACTTGAGAAACCTTGTCGTGGTGTCCGGGCTTAGACTATATATATGCACAACTGCATGTGGGTTTGAGCACCTCCTGCTAATGCCAACCTGTCTTCTTAGTCTGACTGGGAGTAGTCAAAGTGATAGGTGGGTGACTAATCCCCACGTTCCAGGGTGGGTCTTGACTGGCCTATAAAAAACCCAGCCAGCAGTGCCAGCTGTGAATGATTAGCTCTCTCTAACAGAGGAGCTCTGGGAATCGCTGGTGTGGGAACTGAGCCCTGTGCTGGGCTGAAAAGCTAAGACCTGTGTGTTGGGAGAGCAGGCCACCTAAAGCCTGCATTTTGACTGCTGGAGGCAGAACCGCCGACAAGGTGAATTTTTTTGCTATGCACAAACTTTCTACTTGGCGTGAACAAACACCAACCTTGCAAAGAGTGGTTTTTGTTTGACCTTATGTGTGAATAAACACGGACATTTGAATTACGAACTTAGACTTTGCCTATGTGCTGCACCTGCTTATCCCAACTACCAGAGCGAATCCCCACAATTGGTGGAGGATGCGTGCATTGCAGTAAGGCTGGCGTGAAGGCCGAAATATTTTAGTTTTTCCGGGCACGGTAAACCAGCGAGATTACAACCCGTGTGCCTCGACAAAATGGAAGCTGTTGTGAAAACCCTCGTGAAAGCTAACCTGCAACAGCGGGAGGCCAATAAGCAACAGCAGGAAAAAAAAACAGCTGCTGTTACAACATGTGATGGCTTTACAAGCAGCAGGAGCATCCCAGAGAGTCCACGATGCCCGGAAAGCGGTCCGGGCAGCGATCCCCAAGATGACCTCCACAGATGACGTTGAGACCTTTTTGGCGATCTTCAAGAAGGTAGCCATGAGAGAGAAGCTACCCCGGGAGCAATGGGCTGAGGTCGTCACTCCATTCCTGGCGTCTGGACCCCAGCAGGTGTATTTTGACTTACTGGATGATCAAGCGGCTGATTACCCGACAGTAAAGGGTGAGATCCTGGTGAGACTGGGGGTGAATGTATTAGTCCGGGCCCAGCAGGTGCATTAGTGGGAGTTTAACCCGGCTGAGCCTGCAAGGCCCCAGTATTATACGGTATTACACCTGTTGCAAAAATGGCTGCAATCTGAAGTGCTGAGTCCCACTGCTATGTTGGACCATCTGTTGGCTGATGTGTTCTGGAGGGCTTTGCCGTATTCCCTCCAGCACTGGATAGGCCAGGTGTCTCCTGGTAATGCCCTTGAGATGGTGGACCTGGCGGAACGTTATGAGGCTACGAGGAATTTGAAAGGGGGTTTGTTTGGGAGGGGGGAAGTCAAACCCCAGCAATCTCCATCCCAGACCCAGAGACTTGTGCCAACCAAGCCAGCCGAGGTGTACCCCCGTAGACCTGGCTCCGATAGTATGCTGGTGCTGTCAGGAGCCTGGCCACTGAAGGGCCGACTGTCCCCATCGGGGGCGAACCCATGGAGACTAACTATGGATACCGCACCTCGTTGTATGCCAGGAAGCTGTGCGCATCAGGTATTCCAGAGACTATAGACAATAACCACCTGTGCCAGGTAGAAGTGGGAGACACTCTGGCAGTGGCTTTGCTGGACTCAGGGAGTCTGGTGTCCCTGATAAGAGCTACACTGGTGCGGCCCGACGAGTATACTGGCCGAAAAATCTGGGTCGTGTGCATACATGAAGATTTAAAGGACTATCCCACCACCCTGGTGTATTTTTCCACGGGAGGCGGCAAGTGGACCCATGAGGTGGCTGTTGCCACCACGTTACCTTAAGAACTAATAATAGGGAGAGACTTTCCTGGCTTCCCGGCCCTGTGGCCGGCTATGAGAGTTGTTGATGCCCCTGAGTCAGCAGAGTGGCCTGGCTCAGGTGGGAGGTCAGAACCCTGGTAACCCGAGGCCAAAGGGCCAGCGGTAGGGGTGACCGCCACTTCGGTGGAAGAGGGGGAGACAACCCCACTGAGTTTGTTGGTAGGAGACGTTGAGGACTTGCCGCCGGGTCCTGAATTGGCAGACCTCAATGTTTTCTGTGATAATTTTGGAACCGCACAACACCAGGACCCAACCTTATCCCGGGCGTGGGAGAATGTGGTAATAATTGATGGTGAACTACAAAAACCTGGGGCTGAGTTGATGTTTCCCAGTTTTGTCATTCACCAGGAAATGCTGTATTGGGTAAACCATCTACGAGGTGAGCATATTGAATAGCTGGTGGTGCCCACGACGTATTGCAAGCTCGTATTGGAGTTTGCCCACCAACATGTTCTTAGGGGTCACTTGGGGTGGCAGAATACGCAGGACCGGATACTACAGCGGTTTTACTGGGCCAGTGTGTTCAGAGAGGTAGAAGAGTTTTGTAAGTCTTGCCCAACCTGACAGATAAATAGCCCCCAGCCACATTTTCAGAGCCCCCTGGTGCCTGCCTCTCCCGATTATCGAGGTCCCGTTCTAGCGAATCACTATGGATCTCATAGGCCCAGTACCGAAGTCCGCTAGAGGGCACGAACACATCTTGGTCGTCCTTGACTACGCCAATCGGTACCCGGAGGCGGCGCCACTGCGACATTCATCAGCCAAACTCATAGCTAAGGAGTTAATGGAGATGTTTTCCTAAGTGGGACTATCTAAAGAGGTTCTGACTGACTAAGGGACCCCTTTTATGTCCAAGGTCATGAGGGAACTCTTTAAGTTGCTCCAAATAAAACAGCTATGGACGTCCATGTATCATCCGCAAACGGATGGCCTGGTAGAAAGATTTAAAGGGCTTCTGTCACCCCCCAAAAGTCATTTTTGGGCTAATTAAAATCCTTATAGTGCGATTATTCACTATATAGTGCTCCTACCTTTTTTCTGTGGCTTAGTTTCTTTAAAAAACGCACTTTTATAATATGTTAATTACCTCGCTACCAGCAAGTAGGGCGGTTGCTTGCTGGTAGCCGCCGCATCCTCCTTTCAAAAAAATGCCCCCTCCTCCTGTTGATTGACAGGGCCAGCGAGCGCTCTTCTCCTCCGGCTGGCCCTGTCTGCGTTCCAAATCTCGCGCCTGCGCCGTACCGGTCTTCAGTCGGCGCAGGCGCACTGAGAGGAGGACGCTCGCTCGGCCGCTCCTTCCGCAGTGCTCCTGCGCCGGGTGTAGATGTGACATCATTGGAACGCAGACAGGGCCAGCCGGAGGAGGAGAGCGCTCGCTGGCCCTGTCAATCAACAGGAGGAGGGGGCGTTTTTTTTAAAGGAGGATGCGGCGGCTACCAGCAAGCAACCACCCTACTTGCTGGTAGCGAGGTAATTAACTGTCATGCCCCACTCTGACGATGTGCGGAGGTTGGCCAGGATAGCAGCACGAGTTTAGTATTTTTTTGGTGCCGTGCTGGATCCGCCTCTCATCAGATGCACTGGGTGGAGTCATTAGTTTAAATGATCTCCAGCTAAGTGCTATGAGCGGATTATACTGATCATTTTGGTCTGGGAAGTTTGGAGGGAAGGTTGGCTGTCAGTTCCTGCTCTCAGAAGATAAGTGTCATTTCTAGTTTGGTTGTTTGTGTCATCTTTCCCATCCAGGTTCTGTGCGAGCAGGCTGCTCCTATCTCCCACTTCACTATCTCAGGGAGTTCAGGGTTTTGTCAGTCCAGGCTGGAGGACACAGCACACCTACCTTCAAGGTCTGCCTGTGGGCTGAGCAGTGCAGGGAAAGAGGTCAGGGATAAACTAGGAGGTCACCCTTCCCCTGTCTCTCGTCCAGAGCCTGGTTGGTGTGTTATCTTTTATACTGAGTGCATGTCCGTCGTGACATTAACATATTATAAAAGTGTGGTTTTTAAAGAAACTAAGCCACAGAAAAAGGTAAGCGAGCTATATATTGAATAATCACACCATACTGTGACTGCCATTGCTCAGCGTTTGTGATGGCGTCAATTGATGCACTGGTTGACCGCATGCAGGGTTTGTCCCTGGAGGTTGCGGATCTGCGTAGTACGGTCACACAGTGTCAGAGGGTGTTGGCTTCAGGTACAGGTCAAATTGTTGGGGAGTCTAAAGTCGCTCTTCCTGAGAAATTTGCAGGGGGTACTGATGATTTTTTCAGTTTCAAAGAGTCATGTAATTTGTACTTTCGATTGTGCCCATTTTCATCAGGTAATGAGGATCAGAGGGTGGGTATCATCATGTCTTTGCTTAAAGGGGACGCGCAATCCTGGGCTTTTTCTCTGCCGCCCGGTTCTCTGGCCCTCCGGTCGGTGGAGGAATTTTTTAAAGCCCTGGGATTGATTTACGATGACCCAGATCGAGTTTCGATGGCAGAATCAAAATTACGTAGCTTACTACAGGGTAAACATACTGCTGAGGTTTACTGCACAGAGTTTAGGAGGTGGGCTACTGAATACCCAGATACTTTGGAGAACGCAATGTCTTTGGCTATACGTTTGGATAGACGTATCAGAGAGAGGTGTAAGGGTCCCTCCGTGCAGGGGATTCCTCCAGATTGTGGTTTTGTTTCACCAGCTGCCCAGGGTGATATTGCTTGTTACTCTGGGGTAGGGGAGGAACCCATGCAGTTAGGTCAGATATCTTGCCATTCGGATAGTAGAGACTTTCGAAAAGAGCACAATCTATGTTTCTATTGTGGGAAGAGGGGTCATTTTGTTTTTTCTTGTCCGTATGTTGAACCACAGGGGGAAGAGATAAAGAAAAAAGAGAAAAAAAAAAAAACTCCCCTCACACTTGGTGGACTGGTATGCAAGTTCCCTGCAGTTTCCATTTTCTCCTTTCAGCTATGGTGGCGCTAGAGTCTAGAAATGTGTTTGTTGATGTTTTTCTTGATTGTGGTGCTGGGGTAAATTTAATTGACTTTCTGTTTCTTCAGGGTCTGGGACTAAGTACTTGCACGTTAGAGAACGAGATTCGTGTTTTTGCTATTGATTCTTCCCCTCTTTCTCAAGGGAGCCTTACTCACGTTGTTCATGGTATTCATTTAAGGGTGGGTGATTCACATGCTGAGATTATTTCCTGTTTCGTCATGAAGGATTTGCCAGCTCCAATAGTTTTGGGGTTGCCATGGTTGTCTAGACATAACCCAATTATAGACTGGCAAGCGAGACAAATCATTGGTTGGAGCAAGTTTTGTTCGGATAATTGTCTTGTCACATCTATTTCTGAAGTGTCCGTTACGGCCTTGCCTCAGTATCTCTCAGATTTTTCGGACGTCTTTTCGGAGGGTGGGGCTCAGGAATTGCCCCCTCATCGTGACTATGATTGACCAGTGAATCTCATTCCGGGGGCTAAGTTGCCTAAGTCTCGGCTCTACAACCTCTCTCAACCTGAGAGAGAGGTCATGCGAAAGTATGTCGCTGAGAGTTTGGCAAAGGGTCATATTAGACCATCTAAGTCTCCAGTGGCTGTAGGTTTGTTCTTCGTGAAGAAGAAAGATGGATCACTGAGACCGTGTTTGGATTTCCGGGAGCTGAATCGTATTACAGTCCGGGATCCATATCCCCTGCCTTTGATCTCTGATCTTTTTGATCAGATTGTTGGAGCCAAGGTGTTCTCAAAGTTGGATTTGAGAGGAGCATACAATCTTATCAGGATCAAGGAGGGGATGAGTGGAAAACGGCCTTCAATACGCACGAGGGTCATTTTGAGAACCTGGTAATGCCTTTTGGGTTGACCAATGCGCCAGCGGTATTTCAGCGATTCGTCAATGATATTTTTCATCACTTGGTGGGGAGGTTCGTAGTAGTCTACCTAGATTATATTTTAATTTATTCTCCTGATCTGAAGACCCATCAGGATCATGTGAGACAGGTTTTGACGATCCTTCGGGAGAATAAGTTATATGCCAAATTGGAGAAATGTTTGTTTGCGGTGCAAGAGCTTCCATTCTTGGGATACATGCTTTCTGATTCCGGTTTTCGTATGGACCCCGAAAAGGTCCGGGCGGTTCTGGAGTGGGACCGGCCGGAGAATCAGAAAGCTTTGATGCGGTTTTTGGGGTTTACAAATTATTATAGAAAATTTATTTTGAATTATTCCACGCTAGTCAAACCTCTTACTGATATGACCAAGAAGGGCGCTGATGTCTCTGTCTGGTCGGATGAGGCACTACAGGCCTTTTCGGCTATTAAGGAGCGTTTTGCGTCTGCTCCCATTCTGGTGCAGCCGGATGTATCTCAGCCATTCGTGGCCGAGGTTGATGCATCAGAGGTGGGGGTTGGGGCGGTGCTTTCGCAAGGTCCTTCTCCTGGCAAGTGGGTCCCGTGTGCCTTCTTCTCCAGGAAGCTCTCGGTCGCCGAGAGGAATTATGATGTTGGAGATAGGGAGTTGTTGGCTATCAAGTTGGCCTTTGAAGAATGGCGTCACTGGTTAGAGGGGGCTTCTCACCCCATTACTGTGTATATAGACCATAAGAATTTGCTTACCTGCAAACTGCCAAGCGTCTGAACCCTAGACAGGCCAGATGGTCATTGTTTTTTACCAGGTTCAATTTCGTGGTTACCTTTCGCCCAGGGATCAAGAACGTCAAGGCAGATGCCTTGTCTCGCAGCTTCCCTGGGGGATGTGATTCAGAAGATCCAGCGCCGATTTTGGCGGATGGAGTGGTGGTCTCTGCTCTGTAGCCTGAATTAGAGATGGAGGTATTGGGAGCTCAGGAGGGGGCTCCTGGTTCGTGTCCCCCAGGGAGGTTGTTTGTTCCTGTGGGCCTACGATACAAGGTGTTCAAGGAACATCACGATACTATTCTCGCTGGACATCCTGGTGGTAAGTCCACCTGTGATCTAGTGTCCCAGAGGTTCTGGTGGCCAGGGTTGCGTAAGAGTATTGAGAATTACGTGACAGCTTGTGAAACCTGCGCTCGGTCAAAGGTTGCTCATACTCGACCGCCTGGTTCACTTCTTCCATTCTCTATTCCATCTCGTCCTTGGACGCATTTGTCCATGGACTTTATTACGGACCTGCCGAGTTCCTCCGGGAGAACAGTGATTTTGGTGGTAGTCGACCGTTTCAGTAAAATGGCTCACTTTATACCACTAACAGGTCTGCCTACCGCTAAGACTCTTGCGCAGATATTTGTGGATAAAATTGTGAAATTGCACGGTATTTCTTCGGATGTGGTCTCTGATAGGGGCACGCAGTTTGTCTCCAGGTTTTGGAGGGCGTTCTGCTCTCGACTTGGCATTCAACTTTCTATCTCGTCAGCTTTTCATCCACAGTCGAATGGTCAGACGGAGCGTACCAATCAAAACCTGGAGACCTACTTGAGGTGCTTTGTGGCTGAGAATCAGGAGGACTGGTCCTCATTCTTGTCCTTAGCAGAATTTGCATTGAATAACCGTAGGCAGGAGTCCACGGGTAAGTCGCCATTTTTTGGCGCATACGGTTTCCATCCTCAGTTTGGTACCTTTTCTGGGTCTGGTTCCTCCGGGATGCCAGAGGAGGAGAGATTCTCTTCTGCCTTGTCCTCTATCTGGCGGAGGATTCAAGGGAATTTGGAGAGGATGGGTGAGAGGTATAAACGAATGGCTGACAGGAGACGTGTGACTGGTTCGGACCTGTGTGGGTGATCTGGTGTGGTTGTCCACTAAGAATATCAAGTTGAGAGTGCCATCTTGGAAACTGGGTCCAAGATTTATTGGTCCGTATAAAATTTCTGCTGTGATCAATCCTGTGGCGTTTCGACTGGATCTGCCGCAGACTTGGAGGATCCATGATGTCTTCCACAAGTCTTTACTAAAAAAATATGTTAAACCGGTGGTACCATCTCCATTGCCTCCTCCTCCTTCATAGGTCCCATCCAGATAAGGTTGGTCCAGGGTGTCTGGAGGTCACCCGTAGAAGGGGGGGTACTGTCATGCCCCACTCTGACGATGTGCGGAGGTCGGCCAGGATAGCAGCACGAGTTTAGTATTTTTTTGGTGCCGTGCTGGATCCGCCTCTCATCAGATGCACTGGGTGGAGTCATTAGTTTAAATGATCTCCAGCTAAGTGCTCTGAGCGGATTATACTGATCATTTTGGTCTGGGAAGTTTGGAGGGAAGGTTGGCTGTCAGTTCCTGCTCTCAGAAGATAAGTGTCATTCCTAGTTTGGTTGTTTGTGTCATCTTTCCCATCCAGGTTCTGTGCGAGCAGGCTGCTCCTATCTCCCACTTCACTATCTCAGGGAGTTCAGGGTTTTGTCAGTCCAGGCTGGAGGACACAGCACACCTACCTTCAAGGTCTGCCTGTGGGCTTAGCAGTGCAGGGAAAGAGGTCAGGGATAAACTAGGAGGTGACCGTTCCCCTGTCTCTCGTCCAGAGCCTGGTTGGTGTGTTATCTTTTATACTGAGTGCACGTCCGTCGTGACATTAACATATTATAAAAGTGTGGTTTTTAAAGAAACTAAGCCACAGAAAAAGGTAAGCGCACTATATATTGAATAATCACACTATAAGGATTTTAATTAGCCCAAAAATGAAAAATGACTTTTGGGGGGTGACAGAAGCCCTTTAATCTAACTGTCACGGCTGAGGATGGGGAAAACCCCCAGCCGTGCGATGCCAGAAGATGGATGGTCGATGCAAGGACAGGAATCAGGGAGCAGGTCACCTCCTATCAATCCCTAATTCTGACCCTGTCTCCTAGTCGTATGAGCCGACCCTGATGGTGGGAGGGCTCATACTCCGGAACCTAATATTCCTACTCGCCCTCAGGGTGGCCCTGGACTAGGAGAAGGGTAAGACTACCTGTTCCTTTAGGATACGGACGAACAGGAGTCTCACTGGCCAAGCTATAAAGAAACATAAACAGACACATGGCAATAGCAGGTAAGTGAAACAAGAACCACAGACACACAGCCTGGAACCCATGTGCAAGTGCTGCTGTCCACAACAACACAAGGGACACAGCACACACATCACACGGGAACCCAGGAAACCATAAGCTGCAATAAATAAAGAGACCAAACACACACCTTCATAACACCATGTAACATAGGCCCACACTGGCAGATGGTATATCACAGGAGGATGACTCCAGCTAGCCATGGCTGAAGTACCCCTCAGACTACTGATCTAAACTGAGGCTTTATAGCCCATGTAGCCACACCCACACACAGACACACCCAGTGCACACATACTAGGAAGGAATTTAACCCTTCCAACACAAGGCAAGGCGGACACTTAAAGGGGAAGTACACACATAAACACAGACGTCACTTGTTGCCACGGGCAACGGCATGCGTGGCAACCATGTCCTGGGGGTCATCCAGAAGGCCGAGACACTGCCACCACATGCATACAACACCAAACGTAGTCACGGGCAACCAAGTGAAGGAAAATGTCACTAAGCACACCATAGGCCGTGACACTCTCACCCCTCAAAGCCCCCTCACCAACACAAAAGGGAAAACCAGTGTGGGACCCGAAACAGGGAAGGGAGAAGGAAAAATATAGCAGAATCAGTGTCAGCATGAGTGTCTCCCCAGAACTGCTGCCGGCCCTTGGAATAACACACAGGAACCAGGAGCCGACTGCCAGGCTCCGGAGCAACACACAGGAACCGGAGACCAGCAAAGAAACAGCCCGAAGAGACCGCGCCGAACACTGCGTCCACTCTCAGCACACGGTTCCCACAAAGTCGCTGCCAGCATGCATCCTCTCCCAGCATACAACACAGCCAGTCCAACGAGGACTGCAGCCAGCCACACCGACATAAGTGAGCGAACCACTGAGACGTGGACGAGGAGAAACCCAACCACTAGTGCCAGTTCACAGACACTGCAGCAACAGCCACAGAGTACTGCACAGTATCAGGGTTCCCCTTTCACCCTCCCTCCGGAGGATAAGCATGTGTGCCAGAAAGAGGCAGGCGCCACATACTGCGCCCTCTTCCGAAGGTTGGATACTCCCACCCCTCAAAGCCCCTCCCAACAACAAAAGGGGGAAGTTGGTGAGGCTCAAAAAACAATGGGAGGGGGGGAGGGGAATGACAAACAAGGGGACACCAACAAGGACAACGGTGAGAAAGGAATGGCCGGGAAAAGCCACTCACCGCGCCGTAAACGGTGCAACCCCCTAACGCTCTCCCTTCGGAGAACGCGCATGCACCCCATAACAAGATGGCGATGCATGCTGCACCCTCTTCCGAAGGTAAAACGCCACGTGAGGAGCCATTGTGGTCATACTGTCACGGCTGAGGATGGGGAAAACCCTCAGCCGTGCGATGCCAGAAGATGGATGGTCGATGCAAGGCCAGGACAGGAATCAGGGAGCAGGTCACCTCCTATCAATCCCTAATTCTGACCCTGTCTCCTAGCCGTATGAGCCGACCCTGATGGTGGGAGGGCTCATACTCCGGAACCTAATATTCCTACTCGCCCTCAGGGTGGCCCTGGACTAGGAGAAGGGTAAGACTACCTGTTCCTCTAGGATACGGACGAACAGGAGTCTCACTGGCCAAGCTATAAAGAAAGGGGAAACATAAACAGACATATGGCAATGGCAGGTAAGTGAAACAAGAACCACACCTACCTGCCACAGACACACAGCCTGGAACCCATGTGCAAGTGCTGCTGTCCACAACAACACAAGGGACACAGCACACACCACACATCACACGGGAACCCAGGAAACCATAAGCTGCAATAAATAAAGAGACCAAACACACACCTTCATAACACCATGTAACATAGGCTTATGACCACAAGGGTGGCCCACACTGGCAGATGGTATATCACAGGAGGATGACTCCAGCTAGCCATGGCTGAAGTACCCCTCAGACTACTGATCTAAACTGAGGCTTTATAGCCCATGTAGCCACACCCAACACACAGACACACCCAGTGCACACATACTAGGAAGGAAGTTAACCCTTCCAACACAAGGCAAGGGAAGACGGACACTTAAAGGGGAAGTACAAACATAAACACAGACTTCACCTGTTGCCGCGGGCAACGGAATGCGTGGCAACCATGTCCTGGGGATCAGCCAGAAGGCCGAGACACTGCCACCACATGCATACAACACCAAACGTAGTCACGGGCAACCAAGTGAAGGAGAATGTCTCTAAGCACACCACTAACATAAAAAAAAACATGTTAAAACGAGTGGTGTCTAAGGATGGGAGAGACTGGGACTTTCTTCTGCCCTATCTCATGTTCGCAGTGCGAGAGGTGCCCCAGGCCTCTACTAGGTTCTCGCCTTCGAACTGCTATATGGCAGACACCCTCACGTTCTGTTGGACATAGCCAAAGAAGCATGGGAACAACAACCCACAGCGCACAAAAGTGTTATTGAGTACGTCACCCAGATGCAAGGGTGGATAGCGACAGTGTTGCCTCTGGTCAGGGAGCACATGGAGGCAGCTCAGAGCGCCCAGAGTAGGGTCTGTAATCGGCAGGCTCGGGTCCGGAACTTTAACCCGGGTGAACTGTAGACAGTAAGTTCCTAGCTAGGTGGCAGGTGTACCATGTGTAACGGTCACATCCACACACACACAGGGGGAAGGGTAGTGACCACTGCGCTCCACCCTCACCCCTGGCCCTGCCTACTTGCCTCACGAGTCCTGATGACAGGGGACAACTGGACGGCAGTCCTTAACTTAGGATATATGCAGGGAAGACAGACAAGACAAAATATGGAACATGAACGAACCGGGTCAGAACCAAGAGAGCTACGCAGTACAACGGATTAAGCAAAGAATGGTCAGGAGAAGCCGGGGTCAAATACCAGGAGAGTAGCGAAGTACAAGAGGAGTCCAAAGAGAGTAGTCAGGTGGGAGCCGAGGTCACAATACCAGGATGTATGCGCAGTACAGGAGGAGCAGGCAGAGGATCGTCAGGGAACAGGATCAGGTAAATATTCAGTAGTCCAACAAATAGCCAGGAACCTAGAAATTAACAGGCAACCTGTAGCCAGCAGGCTGCCTGTATTTATAGTGGGGAGTGAGGGTCATGTGACGTGGCCAGCGTCACATGACCGACAGACCAACCAGTCGAGCACCGAGTGATCAGCTCGGCGCTCAAGGCAGACTAGGAGCAGGGAGCCACCCAGCTAGTAAAGCCGCCCTGGGAATGAGGTCAAACACAGAACCTCATTCCAAAAGCTAAGCAACAGTTCTGCGGGCAATGGGGGACCGAGTGCACCTTCGGAACCCCGTGACAGTACCCCCCCTTTTACGAGGGGCCACCGGACCCAAGACTTCAGGCGATGGCTTTTCAGGGTGTTCTAAATGAAATTTACGAACAAGTCTAGGAGCATGAACCTCCCTTGCAGGTACCCAAGATCTCTCTTCAGGTCCATACCCCTTCCAGTGAATCAGGTACTGCAAGGAATTACGCACCTTCCTGACATCCACTATTTTAGACACCACATACTCGACAGCATCATTAACAAGAACTGGCGGAGGCGAGGCTTTTGATGGTACTACCGGTTCAAAATATTTTTTAAGCTGAGATTTATGGAACACATTATGAATGTGGAATGACTCAGGCAGCTCCAACCTAAAAGATACCGGGTTAATCACTTCCGTGATCTTATATGGTCCAATAAAACGAGGAGCAAATTTTTTAGAAGTTACCTTGAGAGATAGATTCTTGGAGAACAACCATACTTTATCCCCAACCTGAAAGTTTACCCCCCTTGAACGTCTCCTATCGGCCTTGAGTTTTTGAGAACATTGAGCCTTTTCTAGGTTCGATTGAACCCGGGCCCAAACTGTGCACAGTTCGGAGGAGAGTTTATCAGCTTCAGGGTTAGAGGAGGAGACGGACGACCCAGAATGAAAACGGGGATGAAAACCATGGTTACAAAAGAAAGGGGAGACCCCAGCAGAAGAATTGACACGGTTATTCAGAGCAAATTCAGCCAACGGAAGGAATTTGACCCATAATTGCTGGTCATCAGCAACATACAACCTCAGGAATTGTTCCACAGACTGATTAAGGCGTTCAGTCTGCCCATTACTCTCAGGATGGTAGGCGGAAGAAAAAGACAACGAAATTTTACATCTTTGACAGAAGGCCCTCCAGAATTTGGACACAAACTGCACACCCCTGTCCGAAACAATATTTTCCGGGATGCCATGTAAACGAACAATCTCTCTCACAAAAATAGACGCCAGGGTTTTAGCATTTGGAAGTTTAGACAGGGGAATGAAATGAACCATCTTGCTAAACCTATCGACCACTACCCAAACCACAGTCTTACCCTCCGCCAGCGGTAGGTCAGTTATAAAGTCCATCGAGATATGGGACCAGGGTCTACTGGGAATGGGTAGGGGTCGTAGGTTACCAGCAGGGCGAGTCCTAGGTGTCTTAGACCTGACACAAACCTCACAGGCTGACACGTAGGACTTGACATCCCTGGTCAGAGTGGGCCACCAATAAGATCTAGAAACCAGATCCTTAGTGCCCTCAATACCCGGATGTCCACAAAAGGCAGAATCGTGACACTCACCCAACAGCTGGAGACGAAATTGTACAGGAACAAACAACTTATCTGTTGGGGTGGATGCCGGTGCCAGATGTTGTTCAGCCTTAATGCGAGCCGAGATATCCTGGGTTAGAGCCGCTAAGAAGATGTTTGCTGGTAGGATGGATTCAGGCGGCGTCTCAGTGGGTTGAAAAGCATGGAAGCTCCGCGATAATGCGTCTGCCTTCACATTTTTACTTCCCGGCCTGAACGTAATGGAGAAATCAAAACGGGTAAAAAACAGAGCCCATCGGGCTTGTCGGGGATTCAACCTCTTAGCGGACTCGAGAAACATTAGGTTTTTATGGTCAGTGACAACAGTTACTCGATGCCTTGCCCCCTCCAAAAAATGTCTCCACTCCTCAAATGCCCATTTAATGGCCAATAGCTCCCTATTCCCTATGTCGTAGTTTCTCTCCGTGGGAGAGAATTTCCTAGAGAAGAAGGCACACGGTCTCAGGTTAGTGAGGCTAGCAGGACCTTGTGAAAGGACTGCTCCTGCACCGTCCTCGGACGCATCCACCTCCACAATAAAGGGTCTCTCCTGATCAGGCTGGATCAGAATGGGAGCGCTACTAAATGCCTTTTTTAATGTTTCAAATGAAGAAATGGCCTTGGTAGACCAATTCTCCAAATCCGCCCCTTTCTTAGTAAGGTCGGTCAATGGCTTAGCAATTACAGAAAAATTCATGATAAATTTACGGTAGTAATTAGCGAAACCCAAAAACTGTTGTAAAGCCTTAAAGGATGAAGGCCTTACCCATTCCTTTATTGCTAAAACCTTACCAGGATCCATCTTAAAGGCGTGAGGAGTCAAAACATGCCCTAGAAACAGTATCTCCTGTACACCAAAGACACATTTCTCTTGCTTAGCGGATAGCTGGTTCTCCCTCAACACCTCTAATACTTGTTTGACATGGGACACATGAGATTCAAAATCAGGAGAGAATATCAAAATGTCGTCAAGATAGACAATAATAAATTTACCTAAGAACTCCCTAAGAATATCGTTCATTACGTTTTGGAACACAGCTGGGGCATTGCTGAGTCCAAAAGGCATCACCTGATATTCAAAGTGTCCTATCGGAGTATTGAACGCTGTCTTCCATTCGTCTCCCTCCTTGATTCGGATTAGATTGTATGCCCCTTTCAGGTCAATCTTGGAAAACCAGGTTGCCCCCAAAACCTGGTTAAATAAATCCGGAATCAATGGGAGAGAGTATCTATTTTGGACAGTGATTTTATTTAATCTCCGGTAATCAATACAAGGCCTAAGACCACCATCCTTCTTTTTAACAAAGAAAAAACCTGCTCCCATAGGAGAGACTGAAGGTCTAATATGCCCTTTAGCAAGGCTCTCCTTAATATAATCTTCCATAGCCTTGCGTTCGGGCCCTGAGAGATTATAAATTCGACCTTTAGGAAATTCGGCACCCTCAATTAGCTCTATGGCGCAATCATAAGGTCTATGGGGGGGTAGAACCTCCTGGAGTAAGGGATGAGAACACATCAGAATATTCCTTAAAAACAGAGGGTAATGTATTAGACCTTACTGAAACCCCAGCCTGGACCACGGACAAGCATGAGTCACACTTAGGTCCCCATTT
The DNA here is from genome assembly GCF_905171765.1 of Bufo bufo. Taxonomy (NCBI): domain Eukaryota; kingdom Metazoa; phylum Chordata; class Amphibia; order Anura; family Bufonidae; genus Bufo; species Bufo bufo. Next base: position 503,478,663 of record NC_053390.1, read on the forward strand.
CACCAACTCTCCTTTGGACCAATCAATTGTGGGGTTATGTAAACGGAGCCAAGGCAACCCTAGTACCACCTCAACCGGTAGGTTCTCCAGGACTAGAAGAGAACATCTCTCAGAGTGGCACACACCCACGGACAGAGAAATTTCAGAGGTACATGACCTCACCGTACCACCAATCAGGGGAGTAGCATCAATAGCCATGACATGGATAGGTGTAGGTAAAGCAAACATTGGAATACCCAATTTACAAGCAAACTCAAAGTCCATAAAGCTGGCCGCTGAACCGGAGTCAATAAAGGCCTTACCCGGCCACTTATTAACCCCCAGAGAAATTGTTATGGGTACCAAAAGCTTACATTTAGAAAAATCAGGGTGTACCTGGTCTTTAGGTTGTCTTGCCTTAGAAGACTTGTCAGAGAGAACCCTCTTAGGACACTTGTTGATCCAATGGCCAGGATGTCCACAGTAGAAGCACTCTCCGCGTCTGCGACGAAGATTACCCCGGGTCATGCCAACCTGCATGGGTTCCTCGGTGGAGACCTCAGTGTTGTCCCTGGAAAAGGCCTCTGGCTGGGCCACCATCTGAGAACAGAACTGTCTTTCTTGTCGTCTCTCTCTAACTCGTCTGTCAAGTTGGACAACTAGGGTTATCATCTCCTCTAAGGTCTCAGGAATTTGGTAATTGACCAATAGATCTTTTAAATTATCAGATAGACCAGACCTAAACTGACTCTTCAGGGATGGTTTATTCCATCCTGAGGGGACACACCACCGTCTGAATTGGGTGCAATACTCCTCCGCAGGGAGATGGCCCTGAACCAGTGCCCTAAGAGCTGTCTCGGCTACCAGGGCACTGTCTGGTTCGTCATAGAGGGTACCCAGGGCCTGAAAAAACCCCTCCACAGAAGTTAGACAACTGGCCCCAGGAGGTAACGAAAATGCCCAGTCCTGGGGATCACCCTGTAGTAGAGAAATGATAATCCCCACGCGTTGGCTCTCGGGACCGGAGGACACGGGGCGCAAACGGAAGTAGAGTTTGCAATTCTCCTTAAAGGAGAGAAACCTCTTCCGGTCTCCAGAAAAGGGTTCTGGGAGCTTGATCTGGGTTTCAAAATATGGACTGGAGGACAGAGGAGTGGAAGAACCTTGCCCTAACTCACAAGAACGGAGTTTCTCTCCTAGCTCCTGCACCCTCTGTGTCAAATTAGAGACATGGTCAGTCAGGGTAGCAAGAGGATTCATGATACAGTGGTTATTGGGCCTGTTAATCTGTAACGGTCACGTCCACACACACACAGGGGGAAGGGTAGTGACCACTGCGCTCCACCCTCACCCCTGGCCCTGCCTACTTGCCTCACGAGTCCTGATGACAGGGGACAACTGGACGGCAGTCCCTAACTTAGGATATGTGCAGGGAAGACAGACAAGACAAAATACGGAACATGAACGGACCGGATCAGAACCAAGAGAGCTACGCAGTACAACGGATTAAGCAAAGAATGGTCAGGAGAAGCCGGGGTCAAATACCAGGAGAGTAGCGAAGTACAAGAGGAGTCCAAAGAGAGTAGTCAGGTGGGAGCCGAGGTCACAATACCAGGATGTATGCGCAGTACAGGAGGAGCAGGCAGAGGATCGTCAGGGAACAGGATCAGGTAAATATTCAGTAGTCCAACAAATAGCCAGGAACCTAGAAATTAACAGGCAACCTGTAGCCAGCAGGCTGCCTGTATTTAAAGTGGGGAGTGAGGGTCATGTGACGTGGCCAGCGTCACATGACCGACAGACCAACCAGTCGAGCACCGAGTGATTAGCTCGGCGCTCAAGGCAGACTAGGAGCAGGGAGCCACCCAGCTAGTAAAGCCGCCCTGGGAATGAGGTCAAACACAGAACCTCATTCCAAAAGCTAAGCAACAGTTCTGCGGGCAATGGGGGACCGAGTGCACCTTCGGAACCCCGTGACACCACGTGAATTTACTGAAACCATGGAAAGATAGGGAGTCCTCTACTGAAGACAGCCTGTGGCCAGGTTTTGTAGGAGAAAAGGTTCAGGCTCCTCGGTCTGATGCAAGAGAAGCAGTTGCCACAGTAGAAATTGCTGACAGCCTCTCCTCTAAACAGGCTCAGGAAGACAGGGAGTTTAATAGTCGGAACACGGATGTGTTCTCCGACCTCCCTGGATGCACTTCCATAATCCAGCATGACATTGTCACTGAGCCTCAGGCAAAAGTCTGGTTAAAACCATACCAAGTACCCGAGGCTCGACGACAAGCCATCGCTAATGCTGCAACTAGACGTCATTGAGGAGTCCAAAAGTGAATGAGCCAGTCCGATAGTCTTAATATCCAAGCCAGATGGGACGTTAAGGTTCTGTAACGATTTTCGCTAACTAAACGAAATCTCCAAGTTAGATGCGTATCCCCGGGTACATGAGCTTATCGAAAGGTTAGGACAAGCCCCATATTTTTCTGTTTTGGACCTCACAAAGGGTCCCCTTAACGGAGGCTGCCAAAGAGAAAACTGCCTTTTCACCCCTGAGGGGCTGTATCAGTATAAAGTGTTACCCTTTGGTCTGCATGGTGCCCCCGCCACATTCCAAAGACTCATGGACATTGTACATTGTCCACATCATCGGTACGCGTCGGCTTACCTAGACGATATCGTCATCCACGGTACCGACTGGGAAAGTCTTCTACCCAAATTGCAGGCTGTAGTGGACTCTCTTAGGAAGGCTGGACTGACCGCTAACCCAAAGAAATGTGCGATAGGGTTAGAGGAGACTAAGTACCTGAGGTACGTCATTGGACGTGGACTTATCAAACCCCAAGTGAATAAAATAGAGGTGATTTGGATTTTTGGCCCCAATCGGTCACCACTAGGCAAGTAAAGTCGCTCCTGAGGTTCGATCCCCATTATGGCACTTTAGCGGCTCTGCTGACAGGGCTCTTGAAGGGACGGAAGTCCGTGATGGTCCGCTAGAATGACCAGGCGGAAGAGGCTTTTTCCGCGTTGAAGTCGGTCCTGTGCAGGTCATCGGTTTTGGTGACTCCCGACTTCGAGGGAGTTCGTGGTACAGACCGATGCAGTAGGCCTCAGAGCTGTACTCTCTCAATCAATGGGAAGGAACATCCCGTTGTTTTCCTAAGCCGCAAACTCACCCCAGCCGAGACTAGGTACAGTATAGTGGTGAGAGCGTGCCTGGCCATCAAATGGGCACTCGAGTCTCTCCGCTATTATCTGTTGAGGAGAAAGTTCCGTCTGGTGACCGACCACTCCCCTCTCAAGTGGGCCAGGCCAAAGAGATGAATGCTCGGGTCACCAGATGGTTCTTGTCATTACAGAACTTCAAGTTATCAGTGGAACACAGGGAAGGCTGCTTACAGGAAAACGCGGATGCCCTGTCCAGGGTACACTGTCTGGCAAGTGTTCACCCCCTCAGGGTTGAACAAAGGGCGGAGGTATGTAGGAAGGGGCAAGGGTCAATCGTTGACAGAAGGTATGTGTCACTGAGGTCTTTGGCCTTGGTGAAGTAAGAGCCAGTGTTTTCGGGTGTTAGCGGCAGCTAATGCTATTTTAGTATGGCTGTATAGATGATCCAGGATGGCTCTTACTGGGAGTAGTCAAAGTGATGGGTGTGTGACTACCCCCCACGTTCCAAGTTGGGTCTTGACCGGCCTATAAAAAACCCAGCCAGCAGTTAGCTGTGAGTGATTACCTCTCTTTGACAGAGGAGCTCTGGGAATCGCTGGTTTGGGAACTGAGCCCTGTGCTGGGCTGAAAAGCTGAGACCTGTGTGTTGGGAGAGCAGACCACCTAAAGCCTGCATTTTGACTGCTGGAGGCAGAACCACCGACAAGGTGACCTTTTTTTGTTATGGACAAACTTTCTACTTGGTGTGAACAAACACCAACCTTGCAAAGAGTGTATTTTGTTTGACCTTATGTGTGAATAAACACGGACATTTAAATTAGGAACTTGTACTTTGCCTCTGTGCTGCACCCGCTTATCCCAACTACCAGAGGGAATCACCACTGTAACGGTCGCGTACACACACACACAGGGGGGAGGGAAGTGACCACTGCGCTCCACCCTTACCCCTGGCCCTGCCTACTTGCCTCGCGAGTCCTAATGACAGGGGACAACTGCACGGCAATCCCTAGCTTGGAATAAGTGTAGGGATGACAGACAGACAAACAACAGAACGTGAACGGACCGAGTCAATACCAGGAAAGCTACAAAGTACAAATGGAGCAAGCAGAGAATTGTCAGGAGAAGCCGGGGTCATAAATACCAGGAGAGTCGTGAAGTACCAAAGGAGTCAGCAGAGGATCGTCAGGAGGAGGCCGGGGTCAGAATACCAGGAGAGCAGCAAAGTACACAAGGAGCAGGCAGAAGATAGTCAGGAATTCAGCAGGAGGTAGGTACGCCAGGAAAGACAAAATCACAGGTGGAACCTAAATTAACAGGCAACCTGTGGCCAGCAGGCTGCCTGTATTTATAGTGGGGAGTGAGGGTCATGTGACGTGGCCAGCGTCACATGACCGACAGACCAACCAGTCGAGCACTGAGTCATCAGCTCGGCGCTCAAGGCAGACTTAGGAGCAGGGGGCCTCCCAGCTAGCAAAGCAGCCCTGGGAACGAGGTCAAACACAGATCCTCGCTCCCGAAGCTAAGCAGCAGGTCTGTGGCTAATGGGAGACCGAGTGCACCTTCGGAATCCCGTTACAGTACCCCCCCTTTTACGAGGGGCCACCGGACCCAAGACTTCAGGCGATGGCCTTTCAGGGTGTTCTAAATGAAATTTTCGAACAAGTCTAGGAGCATGAACCTCCCTGGCAGGTACCCAAGATCTCTCTTCAGGTCCATACCCCTTCCAGTGAATCAGGTACTGCAAGGAATTATGCACCTTCCTGACATCCACTATTTTAGACACCACATACTCGACAGCATCATTAACAAGAACCGGCAGAGGCGAGGCTTTCGATGGTACTATCGGTTCAAAATATTTTTTAAGTAGAGGTTTATGGAACACATTATGAATGTGGAATGACTCGGGCAGCTCCAACCTAAATGATACCGGGTTAATCACCTCCGTGATCCTATATGGTCCAATAAAATGAGGAGCAAACTTTTTAGAATCTACCTTAAGAGAGAGATTCTTGGAGGACAACCATACCTTATCCCCAACCTGAAAATTCACCCCCCTTGAACGTCTCCTATCGGCCTTGAGTTTCTGAGAACTTTGAGCCTTTTCTAAGTTCGATTGAACCCGGGCCCAAACTGTGCACAGTTCAGAGGAGAGCCTATCCGCCTCAGGGTTAGAGGAGGAGACGGATGACCCAGAATGAAAACGGGGATGGAAACCATGGTTACAAAAGAAAGGTGAAACGCCAGGAGAAGAATTGACACGGTTATTCAAAGCAAATTCAGCCAATGGAAGAAATTTCACCCATAATTGCTGGTCATCAGCATCATACAACCTCAAGAATTGTTCCACAGACTGATTAAGGCATTCAGTCTGCCCATTACTCTCAGGGTGGTAGGCAGAGGAAAAAGACAATGAAATTTGACATTTTTGACAGAAGGCTCTCCAGAATTTGGACACAAACTGCACACCCCTGTCAGAAACAATATTTTCCGGGATACCATGCAATCGAACAATTTCTTTCACAAAAATAGACGCCAGGGTTTTAGCATTCGGGAGTTTAGACAGGGGAATGAAATGGACCATCTTGCTAAACCTATCGACCACTACCCAATCTACAGTCTTACCCTCCGCCGGCGGTAGGTCAGTTATAAAGTCCATCGAGATATGGGACCAGGGTCTACTGGGAATGGGTAGGGGTCGTAGGTTACCAGCAGGGCGAGTCCTAGGTGTCTTGGACCTGGCACAAACCTCACAGGCTGACACGTAGGACTCGACATCCCTAGTTAGAGTGGGCCACCAATAAGATCTAGAAACCAGATCCTTAGTGCCCTCAACACCCGGATGTCCACAAAAGGCAGAATCGTGACACTCGCCCAACAGCTGGAGACAGGAACAAACAACTTATCTGTTGGGGTGGATACCGGTGCCAGATGTTGTTCAGACCTAATGCGAGCTGAGATATCCTGGGTTAGAGCTGCTATGAAGATTTTTGCTGGTAGGATGGATTCAGGTGGTACCTCAGTAGGTTGAAAAGCATGGAAGCTCCGAGATAATGCGTCCACCTTCCCATTTTTACTTCCCGGCCTGAACGTAATGGAAAAATCAAAACGAGTAAAAAACAGAGCCCATCTGGCTTGACGGGGATTCAACCTTTTAGCAGACTCGAGAAACATAAGGTTTTTATGGTCAGTGACAACAGTTACACAATGCCTTGCCCCCTCCAGAAAATGCCTCCACTCCTCAAATGCCCATTTAATGGCCAGCAGCTCCCTATTCCCTATGTCGTAGTTTCTCTCCGTGGGAGAGAATTTTCTGGAGAAGAAGGCACATGGTCTCAGGTTAGTGAGGCTAGCAGGACCTTGTGAAAGGACTGCTCCTGCGCCGTCCTCGGACGCATCCACCTCCACAATAAAAGGTCTCTCCTGATCAGGCTGGATCAGAATGGGAGCGCTATTGAATGCCTTTTTTAATTTTTCAAATGAAGAAATGGCCTCAGTAGACCAATTCTCCAAATCCGCCCCTTTCTTAGTAAGGTCGGTCAACGGTTTAGCAATTACGGAAAAATTCATAATAAATTTACAATAGTAATTGGCGAAACCTAAGAACCGTTGTAAGGCCTTTAAGGATGAAGGTCTTACCCATTCCTTAATTGCTAGTACCTTACCAGGGTCCATCTTGAAGGCGTGAGGAGTCAGAACATGCCCTAGAAACAGAATCTCCTGTACACCAAAGACACATTTATCTTGCTTAGCGGTTAGCTGATTCTCCCTCAACACCTCTAATACTTGTTTAACATGAGACACATGGGATTCGAAGTCAGGAGAGAATATCAAAATGTTGTCAAGATAGACAATAACAAATTTACCTAAGAACTCCCTAAGAATGTCATTCATGAAGTTTTGTAACACAGCTAGGGCATTGCTGAGTCCAAAAGGCATCACCTGATATTCAAAGTGTCCTACCGGAGTATTGAACGCCGTCTTCCATTTGTCTCCCTCCTTGATTCGGATTAGATTGTATGCCCCTTTCAGGTCAATTTTGGAAAACCAGGTTGCCCCCAGAACCTGGTTAAATAAATCCAGAATCAATGGGAGGGAGTATCTATTCTGGACAGTTATTTTATTTAATCTCTGGTAATCGATACATGGCCTAAGACCACCATCTTTTTTCTTAATAAAGAAAAAACCCGCCCCCATAGGAGAGACAGAAGGTCTAATATGCCCTTTACCAAGGCTCTCCTTAATATAATCTTCCATGGCCTTGCGTTCGTGCTTAGAAAGATTATAAATTTGCCTCTTAGGAAACTTGACCCCCTCTACTAGCTCTATAGTACAATCATAAGGTCTATGGGGAGGTAGAACATCCGGGGTTGGTGATGAGAATACATCAGAATATTCCCTAACAACAGTGGGTAAAGTATCAGACTTTACTGAGACCCCAGCCTGTACCACGGACAAGCACGAGTCACACTTAGGCCCCCATCTCACCAACTCCCCATTGGACCAATCAATAGTGGGGTTATGTAGTCGGAACCAGGGCAACCCTAGTACCACCTCAGCCGGTAAGTTCTCCAGGACTAAAAGGGAACATCTCTCTGAGTGGCACACACCCACGGTTAGAGAAATCTCTGAGGTACATGAGCTCACCGTACCACCAATAAGAGGAGTAGCATCAATAGCCATGACATGGATAGAAGTTGGTAAAGCAAACATTGGAATACCCAATCTTACAGCATACTCAGAGTCAATAAAGCTAGCCGCTGAGCCAGAATCAATAAAGGCCTTACCCGGCCATTTATCTACTCCCAGAGAAATCGTAATGGGTACCAAAAGCTTACATTTAGAAAAATCAGGGTGTGCCTGGTCTTTAGGTTGCCTTGCCTTAGGAGACTTGACAGAGAGGACCTTCTTAGGACACTGGTTGATCCAATGGTCAGGATCTCCACAGTAAAAGCATTCTCCACGTCTGCGGCGAAGATTCCCTCGGGTCATGCCAACCTGCATCGGTTTCTCGGTGGAGACCTCAGCATTGTCTCTGGGATAGGCCTCTGGCTGGACCACCATCTCGGAAGAGAACTGTTGTTCCTGTCTTCTCTCTCTAACCCGTCGGTCAAGTCGGACAACAAGGGTCATCATCTCCTCTAAGGTCTCTGGAAGTTGATAACTGACCAGAAGATCCTTTAAATTATCAGACAGACCTGACCTGAACTGACTCTTCAGGGCTGGTTCGTTCCATCCTGAGGGGGCACATCACCTTCTGAATTGGGTGCAATAATCCTCCGCAGGTAGATTGCCCTGAACCAGTGCCTTTAGAGCCATCTCGGCTACTAGAGCCCTGTCTGGTTCATCATAGAGGGTACCCAGGGCCTGAAAGAACCCCTCCACAGAAGATAAACAACTGGTGCCAGCAGGTAAAGAGAACGCCCAGTCCTGGGGATCACCCTGTAGTTGAGAAATTATAATGCCCACGCGTTGACTCTCGGGGCCAGAGGACACGGGGCGCAAATGGAAGTAAAGTTTGCAACTCTCCTTAAAAGAGAGAAACTTCTTCCGGTCTCCAGAAAAGGGTTCTGGGAGCTTAATCTGGGGCTCAAAATGCGGACTGGAGGCCTGAGGAGTGGAAGAACCTTGCCCTTACTCAAAAGAACTGAGTTTTTCACCTAACTCCTGCACCATCTGCGTCAGATTAGAGACATGGTCAGTCAGGGTCACCAGAGGATTCATTATACAGTGGTTATTGGACCTGTTAATTCTGTAACGGTCGCGTACACACACACACAGGAGGGAGGGAAGTGACCACTGCGCTCCACCCTTACCCCTGGCCCTGCCTACTTGCCTCGCGAGTCCTAATGACAGGGGACAACTGGACAGCAATTCCTAGCTTGGAATAAGTGCAGGGATGACAGACAGACAAACAACAGAACGTGAACGGACCGAGTCAATACCAGGAAAGCTACAAAGTACAAATGGAGCAAGCAGAGAATTGTCAGGAGAAGCCGGGGTCAAAAATACCAGGAGAGTCGTGAAATACCAAAGGAGTCAGCAGAGGATCGTCAGGAGGAGGCCGGGGTCAGAATACCAGGAGAGCAGCAAAGTACACAAGGATCAGGCAGAGGATCGTCAGGAATTCAGCAGGAGGTAAGTACGCCAGGAAAGACAAAATCACAGGTGGAACCTAAATTAACAGGCAACCTGTGGCCAGCAGGCTGTCTGTATTTATAGTGGGGAGTGAGGGTCATGTGACGTGGCCAGCGTCACATGACCGACAGACCAACCAGTCGAGCACCGAGTGATCAGCTCGGCGCTCAAGGCAGACTTAGGAGCAGGGGGCCTCCCAGCTAGCAAAGCCGCCCTGGGAATGAGGTCAAACACAGATCCTCACTCCCGAAGCTAAGCAGCAGGTCTGCGGCTAATGGAGACCGAGTGCACCTTCGGAATCCCGTTACCAAACATGGCTTGATGGCTCTAAGGCAGTGGTGCCCAACCATTTTTCGTCTGAGGGCCGCACTAGACTTGATATAAATTTTGCGGGCCGGAACCAGGTAGCTTTGCCAGAAAGAAATGCAAACGCTGTGAGGGGGCACGTGTGAGCATTACTACTGTGAAGAGGGCACATATCTGGCATAACTACTGTGAGGGGGCACATATCTGGGCATAACTACTGTGAGGAGGGCACATATCAGGGTATAACTACTGTGAGGAGGGCACATATCAGGGCATAACTACTGTGAGGGGGCACGTATCTGGGCATAACTACTGTGAAGGGGCACATATCAGGGTATAACTACTGTGAGGAGGGCACATATCAGGGCATAACTACTGGGAAGAGGGCACATATCTGGGCATAACTACTGTGAGGGGGCACATATCTGGGCATACCTACTCAGAGGGGGCACATATCTGGGCATAACTACTGTGAGGGTGCATGTGTGAGCATTATGTCTGTGAAGAGGGCACATATCTTGGCATTATTACTGTGAGGGGGCATGTGATGTATACATGTGTGTAATGTATGTAGTGCAGTATGTGATGATCACACACTGCACTACATACATTACACACATGTATACATCACATACTGCGCTGCCACCTTCTTCTGCAGGTCTACCTTGATGTCTGGTCTTTAGGCTTCAGTGCTTGCGCTTTGTGCCCGACACCACCAGGAGCTGGCCCCTCCTCCTTTCATCTCCCGCCGGCTTCTCCTACAGCAGGGCGCTCTATCGCTCCAGTGCCCGCCCAATCTTACCAATCAGGGGCGTAGCTATAAATGACTGGGCCCCATAGCAAAAAAATGTATCCCCCCCCCTCCCGGACCTCCCACCCCTTCCAGAGCTCCCACCCAAACACCTCTCCAGGAACCCCTGTAATCACACAATGTTCAGAATTTGGACAAACAACTCAGAACTCATAACAAATGCAAATTAAGTGGGGGATGTATCTAATACATGCAATTTATGATGGACGACGTGGTGAACCTCCATGCCGCCAACTCTGGACATTGGGTGACACCGCTCCAGCAGTTATGTGCACCATTTCACATGCCTCACACTGTCAATGGTCTATTTTGATGTGGAGTAACTTCTTTGAATAAATACCCCCATATGTTTGCTACACTGGGATACTTAATACAGTGGCAATAACTAGAATGCCCCTTCTAAGTGCCACCATATGCCCCAATAGTGCTCCACTCTATTTTGATGTGGAGTAACTTCTTTGAATAAATACCCCCATATGTTTGCTAAACTGGGATACTTAATACAGTGGCAATAACTAGAATGCCCCTTCTAAGTGCCACCATATGCCCCAATAGTGCTCCACTCCCCCATAGTGCCGCTCTCCCCTATAGTGCCTACCATAATGTGCCAGTAAAAAAATGCCCCCTTAGTGCCACCAGATGCCATAATGCCCCCATAATGTGCCAATAAAATAAATGCCCCTTTAGAGCCTCCACTTCCCCTTAGTGCCCCCAAATAATGCCCCTATAGTGCCACCAGATGCCCCATAGTGCCATTCTCCCCTATAGTGCCCCCATAATATGTCAATAAAAAAAAGCCCCTTTAGACCCCCCAGATGCCCCCATAGTGCTCCTCTCCCCCATGGTGCCGCCCCATAATGTGCCAGTAAAAAATGCCCCTTCAAAGTGCCACCATATGCCCCAATAGTGCTCCACTCCTCCATAGTGCCGCCCTCCCCTATAGTGCCTCCCATAATGTGCCAGTAAAAAATGCCCCCTTAGTGCCACCAGATGCCATAATGCCCCCATGTGCCAATAAGAAAAAAAGGTCCCTTTAGAACCCCCACTTCCCCATAGTGCCCCCAAATAATGCCCCTATAGTGCCACCAGATGCCCCATAATGCCGTTCTCCCCTATAGTGCCCCCATAATGTGTAAAAAAAAAGCCCCTTTAGAGCCCCCATAGTGCTCCTCTCCCCCATGGTGCCCCCCAAATAATGCCCCTATAGTGCCACCAGATGCCCCCTAGTGCCGTTCTCCCCTATAGTGCCCCCCATAATGTGTAAAAAAAAAAAGCCCCTTTAGAGCCCCCATAGTGCTCCTCTCCCCCATGGTGCCCCCCCCATAATGTGCCAGTAAGAAGTGCCACCTAAAAAAAAAGTACCACCAGATGCCCCATAGTGCCGTTCTCCCCTTTAGTGCCCCCATAGTGCCAGCTCCCCCCCTCCAAAAAAACAAAACAAAACAAAAAATAAAAAAATACACTGATACTTACCTCCATCAGCAGCGATGCGATGCAGGCTCTTCCGGCCTGTGTCCCTGCTGTGTGCTGCCCGGCTCAGGTGCGTGATGATGATGTCATCGCGCCGCCTGAGCCGGCCTCTGATAGGCTGCAGGCATTAGTGCCTGCAGCCTATCAGAAGAACTGGGGAGGGACACACCTCTCCCTCCCCTGCCGCAGCACAGCACAGGCATCTGTATCGCTGTCCTAAGGACTGAGATACAGATGGATTAGATATGGAGATGAGCGCTTCCACAATGGAAGCGCTCATCTCCTAGTACTCCTACTGCCTCCCCGGCCCCCCCACCGCCGCCACAATTACATCCAGGGCCGCGCCGCGTGTGGTGATCGGCGGTGCGGCCCTGAAGGATTAAAAAAATAATAATTTGGCTGGTTGTTCTAGGAGGGGGGGGGGTTCCAGACCCGCTGGTCCCCCCGTAGGTGCGCCACTGCATGGCTGTGATTGGCCAGAGCAGCATGTGACCCAAGCTCTATATAAGCTTGAGTCACATAGCGCTGCAAGTCACTCTGCTGTAGGGAGAAGATTCAAGTAGGGAGAGGATGCTGCTGGACTTGTGATTTCAGGGAGAGAATAGGAGAGAATCTAACTCAGCGATCTACATAGAAATAGTTGTGTGGGTGCAGGGCACAATCGTTTTAACCTGCCCTGAGCCCATTGCCATTTTATGCAAGCTCAGTGCACCAGCACTGCATCTGAGCTTTTGGTACATTGCAAATCACAATTTTTTGGGCAATCTACAACATTTGGATTAGTCAGTGTGCAATTTAAGCTAGAAATACACCCATCATTTTCTGGGCTTTTAAAAACACACTTTTTTTGCCAAAAAACTGTATTTTCCTGATCTGCAAGTGTTAAATTCAAGTTTAATATATACAGCTATCATATTCTGTTACCAAAAAAAACACTTTTTTGGCAATCTACAACATCTGGATTAGTCAGTGTGCAATTTAACCCCTTAAGGACTCGGCTCTATTTCACCTTACGCACCATTTTTTGCAAATCTGACCAGTGTCACTTTAAGTGCTGATAACTTTAAAACGCTTTGACTTATCCATGCCATTCTGAGATAGTTTTTTCGTCACATATTGTACTTCATGACACTGGTAAAATGAAGTAAAAAAAATTCATTTTTATTTATAAAAAAATACCAAATTTACCAAAAATATGTAAAAAATTGCAAATTTCCAAGTTTCAATTTCTCTACTTCTATAATACATAGTAATACCTGCAAAAATAGTTATTACTTTACATTCCCCATATGTCTACTTCATGTTTGGATCATTTTGGGAATGATATTTTATTTTTTGGGGATGTTACAAGGCTTATAAGTTTAGAAGCAAATCTTGAAATTTTTCTGAAATTTTGAAAAACCCAATTTTTAGGGACCAGTTCAGGTCTGAAGTCACTTTGCGAGGCTTACATAATAGAAACCACCCAAAAATGACCCCATTCTATAAACTACACCCCTCAAGGTATTCAAAACTGATTTTACTAACTTTGTTAACCCTTTAGGTGTTCCACAAGAATTAATGGAATATAGAGATACAATTTCAAAATGTCACTTTTTTGGCAGATTTTCCATTTTAATAATTTTTTTCCAGTTACAAAGCAAGGGTTAACAGCCAAACCAAACTCAATATTTATGGCCCTGATTCTGTAGTTTACAGAAACACCCCATATGTGGTCGTAAAACTACCTGATGCACCCCCTGATGCACCCCTAGAGTAGAAATTTCCAAAAAATTGACCCATTTTATAAACTACGGGATAGGGTGGCAGTATTTTTGGTACTAGTTTAGGGTCCATATGATTTTTGGTTGCTCCATATTACACTTTTTGTGAGGCAAGATAACAAAAAATAGCTGTTTTGGCACCGTTTTTATTTTTTGTTATTTACAACATTCATCTGACAGGTTAGATCATGTGATATTTTTATAGACCAGGTTGTCACGGATGCGGCGATACCTAATATGTATACTTTTTTTTATTTATGTAAGTTTTACCCAATGATTTCTTTTTTGAAGCAAAAAAAAACATGTTTTAGTGTTTCCATAGTCTGAGAGCCATAATTTTTTCAGTTTTTGGGCGATTACCTTGGGTAGGGTTTGATTTTTGCGGGATGAGATGACGGTTTTATTGGCACTATTTTGGGGTGCGTGTGACTTTTTGATCGCTTGCTATTACACTCTTTGTGATGTAAGGTGACAAAAAATGGTTTATTTAGCACAATTTTTTTTTTTTTTTTTACAGTGTTCATTTGAGAAGTTAGGTCATGTGATATTTTTATAGAGCCGGTCGATAAGAACGCGGCGATACCAAATATGTATACTTTTTTTTATTTATGTAAGTTTTACACAATAACAGCTTTTTTAAAACAAAAAAAATTATGTTTTAGTGTCTCCATATTCTGAGCCATAGTTTTTTAATTTTTTGGGCAATTGTCTCAGGTAGGGGCTCATTTTTTGCGGGATGAGGTGATGGTTAGATTGGTACTATTTTGGTGGGCAAACGCCTTTTTGATCACTTGCTGTTGTACTTTTTGTGATGTAAGGTGACAAAAAAATGGTTTATTTAGCACAGTTTATTTTATATTCTTTTTACGGTGTTTATCTGAGGGGTTAGGTCATGTGATATGTTTATAGAGCCGGTCGATACGGACGCGGCGATACCTAATATGTATACTCCCCCCCCCCCCCCCTATTTTTTACCAATTTTTTTTTTACTTTATTTGGGGAAAATGAAATTGTTGTTTATTTTTACTTGAAACTTTGTATTTTTGGGGGGGAAAACTTTATTTTTTAAACTTTTTTTTTTCACTTAATTTTTTGTCCTACTTTGGAACTTGAACTTTTGGGGGTCTAATCCTTTACAATGCATTCCAATACTTCTGTATTGGAATTCATTGACTGTATGAGTAATACTGTGTGTATAACTCATACAGCTTCCGGCCTGTGAGATCCAGGGGGCTGGATCTCACAGGCTCGTCACCGGAAAGCAGCGCGATGCCTTGCTTAGGCATCGCACTGCCTTCCATGCCATCGGGTCCCCCACACAGCCCCATGGGGACCCGATGGCACCTCCGACTACCGCCGCCCGCACAATAAAAAGCTGCAAACCGCAGGTCTGAATTGGCCTGCGGTTTGCGGTGATCGTCGACACGGGGGGGTCACGGGACCTAGAAATACACCCATCATTTTCTGGGGTTTTAAAATCACACCTTTTTGCCAAAAAGTGTTAAATTCAAGTTTAATATATACAGCTATCATATTGTTACAAAAAAACCCCACTTTTTTGGCAATCTACAACGTCTGGATTAGTCAGTGTGCATAATTTTCTGGGGTTTTAAAAACACACTTTTCTTTTACAAAAAACACTATTTTCAGGCCTTGCAGCATCATCACGTGTGAAATTACAGGCTTATATACTGTTGTCAAATTCAGTTGTTAAACAAACACTCGTTTGGGCAAAAAAAATTTAGTTGGCACCCTTTGATGCAGATGTCATTGTGAGATACACCCTTAATACATTTGGGTTAGATTTAGAGATTTGAAATACCGCCATTTGGTGCACCAATATTGAATTCAGGCCTACACTGGTTCAGGCCATGTGAGATACACCCTCTACATACAGGGGTTTTATTCAGGCATTTGAAATACAGCCATTTTGTGCAAATAAATATTTAATTCAGGCCTACACTGATTCAGACCGTGTGAGATACACCCTCTACATACAAGGGTTTGATTCAGGCATTTGAAATACAGCCATTTTAAATACAGCCATTTTGTGCAAATAAATCTTTACTTCAGGCCTACACTGGTTCAGACCGTGTGAGATGCACCCTCTACATACAGGGGTTTGGTTCAGGCATTTGAAATACAGCCATTTTGTGCAAAGAAATCTTTAATTCAGGCCTACACTGGTTCAGGCCGTGTGAGATACACCCTCTACATACAGGGGTTTGATTCAGGCATTTGAAATACAGCCATTTTGTGCAAAGAAATCTTTAATTCAGGCCTACACTGGTTCAGGCCGTGTGAAATACACCCTTTACATACAGGGGTTTGATTCAGGCATTTGAAATACAGCCATTTTGGGCAAAAAAATCTTTAATTGAGGCCTAGTCTGGTTCAGGCCGTGTGAGATACACCCTTTACATACTGTTGTTCTATTCTACTATTAATTAAACACCCATTTAGGACAAGATCCTAAATTCCAAAAATATGAGGAGAGCGTCAAATAAGGGACGTGGCCCAGGTCGTGGTGCTGCTGGTGGAGCTCCTGTTGCAGGGAGAGGACGTGGTCGATCTGGGCCAGCTACACGCACAAGTGAAACCCCTTCCTCAGGTGCGAGTAGGCCTGAACAAGTACAGGCGATAGTAGATTGGGTTGCTGACAGTGGATCCAGTTCCTTCACATTGTCCCCCACAAAGTCTCCTGCTGAAAGACCACAGTTGGCACCTGCAGCCGATGTCCATCAGTCTTTCACCTCACCCTCTTGCAAATCAGCCAAGCAGTCTGAGCCCCAAGTCATGCAGCAGTCTCTTTTGCTTTTTGATGACTCTGTTAGCAGGGTTTCCCAGGGCCATCCACCTAGCCCTGCCCCAGAAGTGGAAGAGATTGAGTGCACCAATGCCCAACCACTTATCTTTCAAGATAAGTACATGGGAGGACCATCGCAGCACGTCTTGGATGATGACGAAACACAGGTGCCAACTGCTAGGGCTTTCGAAAGTGTGCAGACCGACAAAGAAAGCAGGGGTGAAGACTGGGTGGAAGATGATGTGGAGGACGATGAGGTCCTCGACCCCACATGGAATCAAGGTCATTCGAGTGACCTATGTAGTTCGGAGGAAGAGGGGGTGGTCGCACAAAGCCACCAGCACAGCAAAATTGGGAGCAGGGTGCAAAAGCGGAGCGGCCATCCTCTAGACAGTACGCCTGCTACTGCCCACCGCAGCAAGGGACCGAGCACACCAAAGTCAGCTCCAAGGAGTTCCTTGGCGTAGCAGTTCTACAGACAATGTGCTGATGACAAGACACGAGTGGTTTGCACGCTGTGCAATCAGAGCCTGAAACGAGGCATAAACTTTCTCAACCTGAGCACAACCTGCATGACCAGGCATTTATGTGCAAAGCACGAGCTTCAGTGCAGTAGACACCTCAAAAACCAAGAAAGGTCTCTGGCTCCTCCTGCTTCCTCTTCTGCTGCAGTCGCGGCCTCTTCATCCACCTCTGGAGTGACAGTGCCACCTGCCACCCCGCAAACAGAGGATGTGCTAGCAACACCAACACCTGGGTCACCAAGCATCTCCACAATGTCCCAAGGAAGCGTTCAGCCCTCCATCTCCCAAACGCTGGAGAGGAAGAGGAAGTACCCCCCCTACCCACCTGCGATCCCTAGCCCTGAATTCCAGCATTTCTAAATTACTGGCCTTTGAAATGCTGTCATTCCGTCTGGTGGAGACGGATAGTTTTAAAGGCCTTATGGCGCCACACAGTACGTCGTGCCCAGCCGCCACTACTTTTCCAGGAGAGCCATCCCTTCCTTGCACAACCAAGTAGGGGACAAAATCAGGTGTGCACTGCGCAACGCCATTTGTGGCAAGGTGCACCTGACTGCGGATACGTGGACCAGTAAGCACGGTCAGGGACGTTATATCTCCATAACCGCACACTGGGTAAATGCAGTGGCGGCTGGGCCTGAGGCGGATAGCATTATGGCGCATGTCCTTCCACCCCCGAGGATTGCAGGGCGCTTCAGTTTTCCTCCTGTTGCTTCCTCCTCCTACTCTGCTTCCTCATCCTCTACCAGCTCCTCATCCGGTCAGCGTAACACCTTCACCACCAACTTCAGCACAGCCAGGAGTAAATGACAGCAGGCAGTTTTAAAACTTCTAAAAACTTTGAAAAAATCTGTTTTGGGGGACAAACCCCACACTGCGCAGGAGCTGTGGACGGGCCTTGAACAACAGACCAATGAGTGGTTTGTACCAGTCAGCCTCAAGCCCGTCCTGGTGGTGTGCGATAATGGGCGAAATCTCGTAGCAGCTCTGGGACTAGCCGGTTTGACGCACATCCCTTGCCTGGCGTATGTGCTGAATTTGGTGGTGCAGAGATTCCTTAAAACTTACCCCGATATATCAGAGCTGCTGCATAAAGTGCGGGCCTTGTGTGTCCGCTTTCGGCATTCTCACCCTGCTGCTGCTCGCCTGTCAGCGCTGCAGCGTAACTTCGGCCTTCCCGCTCACCGCCTCATATGCGACGTGCCCACAAGGTGGAACTCCACCTTGCACATGCTGGCCAGACTGTGCGAGCAGAAGCAGGCGATAGTGGAGTTTCAGCTGCCGCACGCACGGGTGAGTCGCTCGGCGGAACAGCACCACTTCACCACCAATGACTGGGCCTCCATGCGAGACCTGTGTTCCTTGTTGCACTGTTTCGAGTACTCCACCAACATTGCCAGTGCCGATAACGCCGTTCTCAGCGTTACTATGCCACTTCTATGCCTCCTTGAAAAAACGCTCCTGGCGATGATGGAAGAGGATGTGGCACAGGAGGAGGAGGAGGAAGAGGGATCATTTCGTAGGGTTTCTGGCCAGTCATTCCCAAGTGGCTCCGAGGATGGGTTCCTGCACCCACAAACCCAAGGTACACAATTGTCCAGCCAGGGCACAGTTCTGTAGGATGATGAGGTGGAGGATGAGGGGATGGAGGAGGAGGAACCATGTTCACAGCAGGGTGGCACCCAGACCATCTCATGGCCATCACTGGTGCGTGTATGGGGGGAAACAGAGGACACAGACGATACACCTCCCACAGAGGACAGCTTTTTGTTGCCTCTGTGCAGCCTGGCCCACATGAGCGATTACATGCTGCAGTGTCTCCGCAACAACCGCCAAGTTGCCCACATTCTAACTTGTGCTGATTACTGGGTGGCCACGCTGCTGGATCCCCATTACAAGGACAACGTACCGTCCTTAATTCCGTCACTGGAGCGTGATCGGAAGATGCGCGAGTGCAAGCGCACACTGGTAGACGCGCTGCTGGTGGCATTCCCACCTGACAGCGGGGACACAGTGGAAGCACAAGGCGAAGGCAGAGGAAGAGGTCGCCAACGCAGCTGGGGCACCGCCAGCACCTCAGAAGGCAGGGTTAGCATGGCCGAAATGTGGAAAAGCTTTGTCAGCACGCCACAACAACCAGCACCACCAGCTGATATGGAACGTCTTAGCAGGAGGCAGCATTTCACCAACATGGTGGAGCAGTATGTGTGCACATGCCTACATGTACTGAATGACGGGTCTGCCCCCTTCAAATTCTGGGTTTCCAAATTGGGCACATGGCCTGAACTTGCCCTTTACGCCTTGGAGGTGCTGGCCTGCCCTGCAGCCAGTGTATTATCTGAACTTGTGTTTAGCATGGCAGGGGGCGTCATCACAGACAAGCGCAGCCGCCTGTCCACAGCCAATGTGGACAAGCTCACGTTCATTAAAATGAACCAGGCATGGATCCCTCAGGACTTGTCCGTACCTTGTGCAGAATAGACATGTATACCGGCACTAAGCAGCCATTGTTATACTGCAGTGCAATTGCTCATTCTTGTATTTTGGATATTTCACACTTTTAGAGTGTACCCTAATTTTAAAAAATTTAATTAAAACCAAAAACCTGTGTTGGCTACCTCGTCGTCCTCCACCGCCGCTTCCACCTACACCGCTACGTCCACCGCCTCCTCAAACTCCTACTCCATATGGAACTCCACCTCATAAATCCAATTTTTTTTTTATTTGTACATATTTTATTTCATTTCACTACTTTGTCATTTACATTTTTGGGTAAAATTCACCAATTTTTGGGTGTATAGTACCACTGCTATACCTAGTAGGTCGTTTAATAAAAAATTAATTGTCATTAACATTTTCTGGGGAAATTCACCAATTTTTGGGTGTGATGTACCACTCCTATACCTAGTAGACCAGAAAAAAATAAAATAAAAATTTCAGTTACATTTTCTGGTGAAATTCACCCATTTTTGGGTGTGATGTACCACTGCTATACCTAGTAGACAGGTTTAAAATTATTTGTCAGTTACCTAGTTGACAGCTTAATAAATTTCAATAATTTTTCTGTTACATTCTTGGGTTGACATTATGCAATTTTAGACGTGAAAAAACACCTGCTATGCATAAGTGACATGGAATAAAATTTAATTTATTATTCAGTAATTAATGCGCGTCACATCCTTTCATTCAATGCTTAAACTTTGAAAAGTTGTCACACTTTTTTACACTTTAATAATTTCTCCCATATTTCAACTCTATGATTTTAAATTTGAAAAAATGAATCCTCCCTTGGATGTGGTCTCTCTTTCTCACGCTCCCTCTCTGGCCTGGAACCCTGATTCCCCGCCACCCGTGATCACCATGGTAGGCGCATAAAAGAACATTGAAAGTTGGTAGAGCAGATATCAAATTGTATTGTGAACATCACGGGGACGTGCGACATGGTGGGGCAGTAAATGTGCACACGCCTACACGAACTGACTGACAGGGGTCAGCCCCTGCAACTTCTGGGTCTCCAAATTGGGCACATGGCCTGAGCTTGCCCTTTACCCCTTGGAGGTTCTGGCCTGCCCTGTAGCCAGTGTATTGTCTAAACGTGTGTTTAGCATGACTGGAGGGGGTTATCACAGGTTATATTTCCCAATGTTTTGGGGTGTACCCTAATTTTAAAAATAAAATTTAAAACCAAAAAGCAGTGTACGCCACCTCCTCCTCCTCCACCGCCGCTTCCACCTACACCACCACATCCATCGCCTCCTCAACCTCCTACTCCATATGGACCTCGTCCTCCTAGATCAAGACTATTATTTTTTATTTTTACGTATTTTATGTTATTTAAAGTCATTTCCCTATCCACATTTGTTTGCAGAGCACTTACCATGCTCTTAACCACATTTTGATGCCATTTGCAGCCCTCTAGCCCTTTCCATGACATTTTTACAGCCATTTTAGTGCTCAAAAGTTCAGGTCCCCAATTGACTTCAGGGATTCGGCACGGATTTAAAAAAATGAAGGTAAAAATTAACTTCTGTCAGGGGCTGGGGTGGGAGGGAGGGTGACTTTCTCCCTGCAGCTTACACTCAGACAGCACAGTACTGCTGTCTTAGAGGGAGCTGTTCAAAAGGACACACCCCCGATCCAGTTAGGCCATGCCCCTCCCACTCCTTAGCCGACTGAGATTGAAAAAATGAAGTTAAAAACCAACTTCTAGATCCCGCTAAGCCACACCCAGATCTGGTTAGGCCACACCCCTCCCACTTCTGAGCCGACGGGGATGAAAAAATAAAGGTAAAAATCAACTTCTGGCAGCTGCAGAGGTGGGAGGGAGGGTGACTTTCTCCCTGCAGCTTACACTCAGATAGCACAGTGCTGCTGTCTTAGAGTGAGCTGTTCAAAAGGACACGCCCCCGATCCAGTAAATCACTGGATTTACTGTCACTGTCAAGGGGGTGGTATGCTGTTAAAGTCACTGTTAGGCCCCTTTCACACAGGCGAGTATTCCGCGCGGATGTGATGCGTGAGTTGAACGCATTGCACCCACACTGAATCATGACCCATTCATTTCTATGGGGCTGTGCACACGAGCGGTGATTTTCACTCATCACTTGTGCGTTGCGTGAAAATTGCAGCATGTTCTATATTCTGCGTTTTTCACGCAACGCAGGCCCCATAGAAGTGAATGGGGTTGCGTGAAAATCGCAAGCATCCGCAAGCAAGTGCGGATACGGTGCGATTTTCACGCACGGTTGCTAGGTGACGATCGGGATGGGGACCCGATCATTATTATTTCCCCTTATAGCATGGTTATAAGGGAAAATAATAGCATTCTGAATACAGAATGCTAAGTAAAATAGCGCTGGAGGGGTTAAATATATATATATTTTTAAATTAACTCACCTTAATCCACTTGTTCGCGCAGCCGGCATCTCTTCTGTCTTTAACTGTGAGCAATAGGACCTTTGATGACGTCACTACGCTCATCACATGATCCATAACCATGGTGATGGATTATGTGATGGACCATGTGATGAATGCAGTGACATCATCAAAGGTCCTATTGTCATGCCCTGCTCAGACGATGTGCGAAGGTCTGTCAGATTAGCAGCACGTGTCTAATCATTTGTTTTGTTTTGGAGTCGTGCTAGATCCGCCTCCCTTCAGGTGCTCTGGGTGGGGTCATTGGCTTAAATTACTTTCACTCCCAGGGGGCCGTGCGGGTTATAGCTCAGTCAGTCTGTGGAAGTAAGGAGTGAAGGATTGGCTTTTCCGGCTCAGATAAGATAAGTTGGTTTCTTATTTCTTTGGTTTGCTGTCTTGGCTTTTGTGTGTCGTCTGTCCCCTCCTGGTTCTGAGGGAGCAGGCTGTCCCTTTTTCCCCTTTCCCCATCTCAGGGATTCTAGGGTATTCTCAGCCCAGGCACGAGGACACTTTATTCCTACCTTCAAGGTCTGAATGTGGGCAAAGCAGAATCGGGAGAGCAGTTGGGGATTAGCTAGGAGGTGACCTTATCCCCAGCTTCTCGCCTAGAACACTTGTTTTGTGATTTATGTATCTTATATCCTGTCCGCTGTGACATTATAACCCGCCCTACTGTGACTGCCATTACTCAGCGGTTTTGTGATGGCGTCAATTGATGCGCTAGTTGACCGCATGCAGGGATTATCACTAGAGGTTTCGGATCTGCGTAGTTCGGTCACACGGTGTCAGAGTGTTCTGGCATCAGGTGCAGGTCAAATTTGTGGGGAGCCTAAAGTCGCTCTTCCTGAGAGATTTACAGGGGGTGTATAATCATTTCTCTGCTTAAAGGGGACGCGCAATCCTGGGCCTTTTCTCTGCCGCCCGGTTCTCTAGCCCTCCGGTCGGTGGAAGAATTTTTCAAAGCCCTGGGATTAATTTAAGATGACCCAGATCGGGTCTCGATGGCAGAATCTAAATAGCGTAATTTATTACAGGGTGAACATACTGCAGAGGTTTACTGCGTTGAGTTTAGGAGATGGGCTACAGAGTCAGAGTGGAATGACCCCGCGTTACGTAGTCAGTTTTGTCAAGGGTTATCTGAGAGGTTGAAAGATGCCCTGGCTTTTCATGAGTACCCAGATACTTTAGAGAATGCTATGTCTTCTGTGAGTGGCTTTGTCTCACGTGCTTTCCATGGTGATATTACATATAGCTCTGGGGTAGGGGAGGAACCCATGCAGCTGGGTGAGATATCTTTCCATTCTGGTAGTAGAGACTTTAGGAGATTGCATAAACTATGTTACTACTGTGGGAAAAGTGGTCATTTTGTTTTTGCTTGTCCTTTTGTTAAACCGCATGATGATAAGAAAGAGAAAAAGAAAACCGTCCTGACTCTTGGTAGCGTGAACAGAGTGGTGGAGCAAGCAGGTATGCAAGCTCCCTGTAAACTCGTTTTCTCCTTCCAGCTATGGTGGCGCTAGACTCAAGAATTTTTTTTGTTGAGGTATTCATTGACTGTGGTGCTGGGGTAAACCTTATTGACTTTCTTTTTCTTCAAAATCTGGGTCTAAGTACTTGCACTTTAGAAAGAGAGATTCCAGTGTTTGCAATAGATTCTTCCCCTCTTTGTCAAAGGAGTCTCACTCATATTGCTCATGGTATTCAGTTAAGGGTGGGTGATTCACATGTTGAGATTATGTCTTGTTTTGTCATGAAGGATTTGCCCGCTCCTATAGTCTTAGGGTTACCGTGGTTGACAAAACATAATCCAATTATAGATTGGCAAGCAAGACAAATCATTGGTTGGGGTGAATTTTGTTCGGATAATTGTCTTGGCACATCTATCTCTGGTGTGTCCACTACGGTTCTACCTCCGTATCTCTCAGATTTTGCGGCTGTCTTTTCGGAGGGTGGGGCTCAGGAATTGCCCCCTCATCGTGACTATGATTGTCCAGTTAATCTCATCCCTGGGGCTAAATTGCCAAAGTCTCGGCTTTACAATCTTTCTCAACCCGAAAGAGAGGTCATGAGGAAGTATATCGCCGAGAGTTTGGCAAAAGGTCATATTAGGCCATCTAAGTCTCCGGTGGCAGTAGGTTTATTTTTGGTAAAAAAAAAAGGATGGATCGCTGAGACCTTGTTTGGATTTCCGGGAATTGAACCGTATTACGGTCCGGGATCCGTATCCCCTTCCTTTGATGTCCGACCTTTTTGATCAGATTGTTGGTGCCAAGGTGTTCTCCAAGTTGGATTTGAGAGGGGCCTACAATCTGATCAGAATCAAGGAAGGGGATGAGTGGAAAACGGCCTTCAATACGCACGAGGGTCATTTTGAGAATCTGGTTATGGCTTTGGGTTGACGAACGCGCCAGCGGTATTTCAGCGATTCGTCAATGACATTTTTCATCATTTGGTGGGGAGGTTCATGGTAGTTTACTTGTATGACATTTTAATTTACTCTCCTGATCTGAACACCCATCAGGATCATGTGAGACAGGTTTTTACGATCCTTCGGGAGAATAAATTATATGCCAAATTGGAGAAATGTGTGTTTTCTGTGCAGGAGCTTCCGTTTTTGGGATATCTGCTTTCTGACTCTGGTTTTCGTATGGACCCCGAAAAGGTCCGGGCGGTTCTGAAATGGGACCGACCAGAGAATCAGAAAGCTTTGATGCGGTTTTTGGGGTTTACTAATTATTATAGAAAATTTATTTTGAACTATTCTACCATTGTAAGACCTCTGACTGATATGACAAAGAAGGGCGCCGATGTCTCTGTTTGGTCGGATGAGGCATTGCAGGCCTTTACGACTATTAAGGAGTGTTTTGCGTCTGCTCCCATTCTCGATGTGTCTCAGCCATTCGTGGGGGAGGTTGATGCATCAGAAGTGGGGGTTGGAGCGGTGCTGTTGCAGGGTTCATCTCCTGGCAAGTGGGTCCCGTGTGCTTTTTTTTCCAAGAAGCTCTTGGTCGCCGAGAAGAATTATTATGTGGGAGATAGAGAGTTGCTGGCCATCAAGTTGGCCTTTGAGAAATGGCGTCACTGGTTGGAGGGGGCGTCTCACCCCGTTACTGTATATACGAATCATAAGAATTTGGCTTACCTGCAATCTGCCATGAGCCTGAACCCTAGACAGGCCAGATGGTCACTGTTTTTTACCAGGTTAAATTTTGTGGTTACTTTTCGCCCGGGGGTTAAAAACATCAAGGCAGATGCGTTGTCTCGCAGTTTTCCTGGGGGATGTGATTCAGAGGATCCTGCTCCAATTTTGGCTGATGGGGTGGCGGTCGTCGCCCCGAATTGGAGAGGGAGGTGTTAGGAGCCCAGGAGGGGGCTCCTGGTTCTTGTCCCCCAGGGAGGTTGTTTGTTCCCGAAGAACTGCGATACAAGGTATTCAAGGAACATCACGATACTGTCCTTGCTGGACATCCTGGTGGTAAGTCCACCTGTGACCTTGTGTCCCGGAGGTTCTGGTGGCCCGGGTTATGTAAGAGCATTGAGGATTACGTGGCAGCTTGTGAAACCTGTGCACGATCTAAGGTTGCTCATACTCGACCGGCTGGTTCACTCCTTCCTTTGTCTATTCCGTCTCGTCCTTGGACGCACTTGTCTATGGACTTTATTACGGATCTGCCGAGTTCCTCCGGGAGAACAGTAATTTTGGTGGTAGTTGACCGTTTTAGCAAGATGGCTCACTTTATATTGTTAACTAGTCTGCCTAATGCCAAGACTCTTGCACAGATTTTTGTTGATAATATCGTGAAATTGCATGGTATTCCTTCGGATGTGGTTTCTGATAGGGGCACGCAGTTTGTCTCCAGGTTTTGGAGGGCGTTCTGCTCTCGGCTTGGCATTCAACTTTCGTTCTCTTCGGCTTTTCATCCGCAGTCGAATGGACAGACAGAGCGTACTAATCAAAACCTGGAGACCTACTTCAGGTGCTTTGTGGCGGAGAATCAGGAGGACTGGTCCTCATTCTTGTCCCTAGCAGAGTTTGCTTTGAATAACCGTAGTCAGGAGTCCACGGGTAAGTCGCCATTTTTTGGCGTATATGGTTTTCATCCTCAGTTTGGTACCTTTTCTGGGACTAGTTCCTCTGGGATGCCAGAGGAGGAGAGATTTTCTTCTGCCTTGTTTTCTATCTGGCGGAGGATCCAAGTGAATTTGGAGACGATGGGTGAGAGGTATAAGCGAATGGCTCACAAGAGACGTGTGACTGGTCCGGACCTGTGTGTGGGTGATCTGGTGTGGTTGTCCACTAAAAACCGTCCACTGAGAGTGCCATCTTGGAAACTGGGTCCAAGATTTATTGGCCCGTACAAAATATCTGAGGTGATCAATCCAGTAGCGTTTCGGCTGGATCTTCCGCAGACTTGGAAGATCCATGATGTATTCCATAGGTCTTTATTGAAAAAATATGTGAGACCGGTGGAACCATCGCCATTGCCCCCTCCTCCTGTTCTGATGGAAATTTAGAGTTCGAGATCTCCAGGGTTCTTGACTCTAGAGTTCTTCGGGGTTCCCTTCAGTACCTGGTACACTGGAGGGGATACGGCTCTGAGGAGAGGATGTGGGTTCCGGTGCTGGATGTCAGTGCCAGCCGACTGGTTAGGGCTTTTCACAGATCCCACCCTGATAAGGTTGGTCCGGGGTGTCCGGAGGTCACCCGTAGAAGGGGGGGGTACTGTCATGACCTGCTCAGACGATGTGCGAAGGTCTGTCAGATTAGCAGCACGTGTCTAATCATTTGTTTTGTTTTGGAGTTGTGCTAGATCCGCCTCCCTTCAGGTGCTCTGGGTGGGGTCATTGGCTTAAATTACTTTCACTCCCAGGGGGCCGTGCGGGTTATAGCTCAGTCAGTCTTTGGAAGTAAGGAATGAAGGATTGGCTTTTCTGGCTCAGATAAGATAAGTTGGTTTCTTATTTCTTTGGTTTGCTGTCTTGGCTTTTGTGTGTCGTCTGTCCCCTCCTGGTTCTGAGGGAGCAGGCTGTCCCTTTTTCCCCTTTCCCCATTTCAGGGATTCTAGAGTATTCTCAGCCCAGGCACGAGGACACTTTATTCCTACCTTCAAGGTCTGAATGTAGGCAAAGCAGAATAGGGAGAACAGTTGGGGATTAGCTAGGAGGTGACCTTATCCCCAGCTTCTCGCCTAGAAAACTTGTTTTGTGATTTATGTATCTTATATCCTGTCCGCCGTGACACCTATTGCTCACAGTTAAAGACAGAAGAGATGCCGGCTGCGCGAACAAGTGGATCAAGGTGGGTTACATTTTTAAAAAAAATTGTTTAACCCCTTCAGCGCTATTTTACTTAGCATTCTGTATTCAGAATGCTATTATTTTCCCTTATAACCATGATATAAGGGAAAATAATACAATCTACAGAACACCGATCCCAAGCCCGAACTTCTGTGAAGAAGTTCGGGTTTGGGTACCAAACATGCACGATTTTTCTCACGCGAGTGCAAAACGCATTACAATGTTTTGCACTCGCGTGGAAAAATTGTGCATGTTCCTGCAATTCACCCGCACCTTTTCCCGCAACGCCCGTGTGAAACCAGCCTTAAAGGGGAAGGCTGCTGTAAAGGTCAAAGTTAAGGGGGTGGGCTGCTGTGGAGGTCCAATTTTAAGGGACGGGGCACTGTGGGGGGGGGGGAGTGGTGGTCAGTGTTAAGGGGTGGGGGGCTGTGGAGGTGACTGTTTTGGGGGGGTGCTGTAGATGTCACTGTTATAGTGGATAGTGTTGATATCTTTTAAAGACACACACAAAAAATTAATGAAATAGATTAAATATACCCGAGCGAAGCGGGTCCTTCAGCTAGTATATATATATATATACACTCACCTAAAGAATTATTAGGAACACCATACTAATACGGTGTTGGACCCCCTTTTGCCTTCAGAACTGCCTTAATTCTACGTGGCATTGATTCAACAAGGTGCTGATAGCATTCTTTAGAAATGTTGGCCCATATTGATAGGATAGCATCTTGCAGTTGATGGAGATTTGAGGGATGCACATCCAGGGCACGAAGCTCCCGTTCCACCACATCCCAAAGATGCTCTATTGGGTTGAGATCTGGTGACTGTGGGGGCCATTTTAGTACAGTGAACTCATTGTCATGTTCAAGAAACCAATTTGAAATGATTCGAGCTTTGTGACATGGTGAATTATCCTGCTGGAAGTAGCCATCAGAGGATGGATACATGTTCTCATTCTGTTTACGCCAAATTTGGACTCTACCATTTTAATGTCTCAACAGAAATCGAGACTCATCAGACCAGGCAACATTTTTCCAGTCTTCAACAGTCCAATTTTGGTGAGCTCGTGCAAATTGTAGCCTCTTTTTCCTATTTGTAGTGGAGATGAGTGGTACCCGGTGGGGTCTTCTGCTGTTGCAGCCCATCCGCCTCAAGGTTGTGCGTGTTGTGGCTTCACAAATGCTTTGCTGCATACCTTGGTTGTAACGAGTGGTTATTTCAGTCAACGTTGCTCTTCTATCAGCATTCTCCTCTGACCTCTAGCATCCACAAGGCATTTTTGCCCACAGGACTGCCGCATACTGGATGTTTTTCCCTTTTCACACCATTCTTTGTAAACCCTAGAAATGGTTGTGCGTGAAAATCCCAGTAACTGAGCAGATTGTGAAAGACCGGCCCGTCTGGCACCAACAACCATGCCACGCTCAAAATTGCTTAAATCACCTTTCTTTCCCATTCTGACATTCAGTTTGGAGTTCAGGAGATTGTCTTGACCAGGACCACCTCCCTAAATGCATTGAAGCAACTGCCATGTGATTGGTTGTCTAGATAATTGCATTAATATAGAATAAATAGAACAGGTGTTCCTAATAATTCTTTAGGTGAGTGTATATCATGATTACTTGGTGTGAAACTTATGAAATCAGCCAGTTACATTATACAT
Source organism: Bufo bufo (assembly GCF_905171765.1). Taxonomy (NCBI): domain Eukaryota; kingdom Metazoa; phylum Chordata; class Amphibia; order Anura; family Bufonidae; genus Bufo; species Bufo bufo. The sequence continues at coordinate 503,507,503 of NC_053390.1, forward strand.
CTCTACCTTGCCGTGTGTTGGCAAGAGATACAAACATAATGTACGCTTTGTACCTGGGCATTTTCTGTGCCTCCTCTTCAAATCAGACCAGTGCATGATGATGGCCATCGCAGTGTGTTTGGCCTTGAACTCCCTCCTTAGCTCCTTCCTTATCCCCCTCACTATGGTCTGCTTCTCTTCTTGGACCCGGGTCCTGTCATAGCCCCGCTCCAACATGCTCTGCAGGATAAAGATGCAAGCATATAATCCCAATTTTTTTTAACTACAAGTATTGAAAGTAATGTCCTCAACAACACAGCAAAAAGTGTTTAAGTCTTTGAAGGGAAAATATTAGATTTACTGTTACCGTTATAAGATCGGATTGTATTGAGATTGTATGTGTGTGGGGTCTGAGCAATCAGATATTGGCCAGCTGAGCAGAGATGTACCTGTCTAGTGAGGTGACGTTATGGTATGGGGTGTAAAGCTGGTTCGCCTCCCCGTGGTGCACAATGGGTAACGCTAAATCAATCAGCAAATACTGACGGTCAGACAAAGAAAGCTTCTCCTGACCAACAGGACACAAACTCTAATCTATAGACTGTGTGTGTGTGTGTGTGTGTGTGTGTGGGGGGGTATACAGTGTGTGGTAGGAAAATGGATGTGCAATGTACATGTGAGAGATATTTCTCTGCTGTCCATACATACATGCTACAGACATAGAGCAGTGATGTCACAGCCATACTTAGTGCACCAATCAGTAATATCTACTCAGACCTGATAAAATGTGTTTCATGTATTGTGAAAAAATATGCCCATGATTAGTGCCGACTTGTGCAATCGCGAATATATTGGCACACTCTGTCTGCATATAAAGCAATTGTTCTGCCATGCATGCGAAATGTTATCAAAAACAGTGCTGTAATGTAAAATTACTTACAGTGATCAGGAGTTCTTCCTCACACTCACAAAAGTTGCTTCCAAACATTTTCTCCAGTCTCAGGAAACTTCTAGCAGCTTAGCAACAGTGAGCCACGCCTGTATTGCGCACGCAATATGCGCAAACTACATTGCCAATTTTCACAATCAAGAAAAATATAGTGAATTCTTGAATTTGCTAATTTATGGCGAATATTAAGCCATAAATTTGTGAAATAACGCAAAAATGAATATTGCCTATGCCGCTCATCACTACTGCAGAACATTTTAATATCCACCTCAGTTGCTGCAGAACATAGCAATACAAACCTCAGCTGCTGCAGAACATCATAATGTACATGTCAGATGCCACAGATCCTCATAATACACACCTCCGCTGCTGCAGAACATAGCAATACACACCTCAGCTGCTGCAGAACATCATAATGTACATGTCAGATGCCACAGATCCTCATAATACACACCTCCGCTGCTGCAGAACATAGCAATACACACCTCAGCTGCTGCAGAACATCATAATGTACATGTCAGATGCCACAGATCCTCATAATACACACCTCCGCTGCTGCAGAACGTAACAATACACACCTCAGCTGCTACAGAACATCAGAATGCACAACTCAACTGCTGCAGAACATCATAATACACACCTCAACTGCTGGAGAACATCATAATAAACACCTCTGTTACTCATAATACACACTTTAGCTGCTGCAGAACCTCATAACACACACCTCACCTGCAGCAGAATATAATAATACACAACTCAGCTGCTGCAGAACTTTATAATGCATACCTTACCTGCTGCAGAACCTCACAGCACATAGCTCTGCTGCTGCAGAACATAATACACAGCTCTGCTGCTGCAGAGCATAATAATACACAAATCAGCTGCTGCAGAACCTTATAATACACACACCTCAGATGCTGCAGAACCTCATAATACACCCCTCCACTGCTGCAAACCATAATAACACACAAGTCAACTGCAGCGAAACCTGGTGGCCACACACACCCCTCTACACTTCATAAGGTAACCCATAATAGCGCTGCATCCTAAAATAGTCTTTGTGACAAACAACGTGGTGGTCATGAACACACAGTGATATAATAAAGGAGAATATGTGCCTTTTATGACATTGTCTAGCTAGAAGGCCTGGACAAAGAGAGGTGATTGTGCACAAAATGTGAGAAAGTGAAGCGCATGCAAATGTGTCATCACCTAGTGGAATCTGACCCCATATGACTTTAGGCAAAAGTCACAACTCCTGGGGCACATCTGCATCTCAAATTTTCAACTTCTCCCATTGCTTTGATCTGGAGGGTCCAGGTCATTAGCTAGCCTGCGTACACCCGAAAGCTTCCACTACATGTGCAGACCAACTCTATACCAGTGGCCCAGTACCAACCACTGATAGGATCGGATACTACACTTGAAGCATGTTTACATTATGCTATGTGTATGGTACATTCTGGAGGTTCGCAGGAGGAGTTAACAGGACATGGGAACAGTTGGTAGGTGGGGCTGCTCTACCATCCCCATAGCAAGGGTTGGTACTCAGTGAGTTAGTTGATCAGTGTTAGACACAGGAGAAGAAGCAAAAGCAGCTCTGGGGAAAAAAAAACTGCTAGTTAAAGTTTGCACCGAGAAGTCAATATCTCATTTTGAATAGAAAAAGGTATTAGAAAAATTGTCTAAGAGAGAGGACAACGTGCCTCTTAACTCCATATTTACTGCTTTAATGATTGTAAGAACTGTGAAACATTTAAATCTGCCATTGCATTCAATGTACTGTATAGTAAGGCCCCTTGCAGGCGAGCTTTCCTCCCGCAGCGAGTCTGCAGCACAGCACCCGGCCTGACCTACCAGTGCTGCCGGGGGAAGTCACATAGCATTATGATGATTTATGATGCTATGTAACCCTTACAGTTCTGGAATGTATTGGATAACACTGACATAATGCTGTCAGTGTTATCCAACACATTCCAGAACTGTAAGGATTACATAGCATCATAAATCAATATAATGCTATGTGAATCCCGTCAGTGCTGGGAGGTCAGGCTGGGTGCTGCGATGCAGACTCGCTGCGGGAGGAAAGCTCGCCTGCAAGGGGCCTAAGAACTGTGACCACTGATGTGACTATGTGTACTTGAACCCTGCCACCGGTGTCAGTAAAGAACTGTTGTTTGTTTCATGAAACTGGCCTCATTATCATGGAATATCAACAACCAAAACCTTTTGCCTCTTTACCTGCCTTGCTTCTTTCTACAAGACCTCCAACATCAAGAGCACCCCAACCACCACCAGGCAGTAGACCAGGGGTGGCCAACCTTACAGACACAAAGAGCCAGAAAAAAAAATCATATGACTGCCAAGAGCCACAAGCTATCCGTTTACACAAATATACGTGCACACGACAGTATTA
>NC_053390.1:503511046-503543605 GCF_905171765.1 Bufo bufo
TGTCACTTTAACCCCTTAAGGACCAGGCTAATTTTCACCTTAAGGACCAGGCCATTTTTTGCAAATCTGACCAGTGTCACTTTATGTGTGAATAACTTTAGAACGCTTTTACTTATCCAGGCCATTCTGAGACAGTTTTTTCATCACATATTGTACTTCATGACACTGATAAAATGGAGTAAAATTTTTTTTTTTTTATTTATAAAAAAATACCAAATTTACCAGAAATTTTTAAAAAATGTGCAAATTTCCAAGTTTCAATTTCTCTACTTCTATAATACATAGCAATACCTCCAAAAATAGTTATTAATTTACATTCCCCATATGTCTACGTCATGTTTGGATAATTTTGAGAATGCTATTTTATTTTTTGGGGACGTTACAAGGCTTAGAAGTTTAGAAGCAAACTTTCTGAAAACTTCTAAAACCCACTTTTTCAGGACCAGTTCAGGTCTGAAGTCACTTTGTGAGGCTTACATAATAGAAACCACCCAAAAATGACCCCATTTTACAAACTACACCCCTCAAGGTATTCAAAACTGATTTTACTAACTTTGTTAACCCTTTAGGTGTTCCACAAGAATTAATGGAAAATAGAGATAAAATTTCAAAATGTCACTTTTCTGGCAGATTTTCCATGAAATTTTTTTTTTCCCAGTTACAAAGCAAGGGTTAACAGCCAATCAAAACTCAATATTTATGACTCTGATTCTGTAGTTTACAGAAACACCCCATATGTGGTCGTAAACTGCTTTACAGGCACACGGCAGGGTGCAGAAGGAAAGGAATACCATACGGTTTTTGGAAGGCAGATTTTGCTGGACTGGTTTTTTGACACCATGTCCCATTTGAAGCCCCCCTGATGCACCCCTAGAGTAGAAACTTCAAAAAAGTGACCACATTTTAGAAACTATGGGATAGGGTGGCAGTTTTGTTGGTACTATTTTAGGGTACATATGATTTTTGTTTGCTCTATATTACACTTTTTGTGAGGCAAGGTAACAAGAATTTTTTGTTATTTACAACATTCAGCTAAAGGTTAGATCATGTGGTATTTTTATAAAGCAGGTTGTCACGGACGTGACAATACCAAATATAAATATAAATATAAATATAAATAAAGTTTTAGATAACAGTTTTAGATAACAAAGCATAAAAAAAAAAATTATTCTTTAGTGTCTCCACATTCTGAAAGCCATAGTTTTATTTATTTTTTGGGCGACTGTCTTGTGTAGGGGTTCATTTTTTTTGGGACGAGATGACGGTTTGATTGGCACTATTTTGGGGTGCGTATGACTTTTTGATCGCTTGCTATTACACTTTGTGTGATGTAAGGTGACAAAAAATGGCTTTTTTTACACTTTTTTTTTTTTTACGGTATTCACCTGAGGGTTTGGTCATGTGATATTTTTATAGAACAGCTTATTACGGATGCGGCGATACTTAATATGTATACTTTTTTAATTTATGTAAGTTTTACACAATGATTTCATTTTTGAAATAAAAAAAAATCATGTTTTAGTGTCTCCATAGTCTGAGAGCCATAGTTTTTTCAGTTTTTGGGCGATTATCTTGGGTAGGGTATGATTTTTGAGGGATGGGATGACGGTTTGATTGGCACTATTTTGGGGTGCGTATGACTTTCTGATCGCTTGATATTACACTTTTTGTGATGTAAGGTGACAAAAAAATAGCTTTCTTCACCGTTTTTTTTTTTTTTACAGTGTTCACCTGAGGGGTTAGGTCATGTGGTATTTTTATAGAGCAGGTTTGTACGGACATGGCAATACCTAATATGTATACATTTTTTTTATTTTTTTACATTTAACACAATAAAAGCATTTTTGAAACCAAAAAAATCATGTTTTTACGGCTGTATGTGAGCAACAAGAGCATACACAGAGAAATAGAGCTACTGACCGGACCTAAACTAGGGAGGATAAAGGGTGACCCCTGTCAGACCCTCAAAGCTCTCCCTATGCTGCTAAGCACATGCCCGGATCCAAATGGTGGATCGAGGCATGCCCGCGTACCTAAGACTGATGACCACTGTAACCCCTACAATAGTGGAAGGGGCACGGCCACCGGTGCCCTGCTCAGTATATGGACGGAACCGGGGTCATCTCGGATCCAGTCAACAAACAAACAGAAACACACAATGTCTGCACACTTAACTGAAGGAGCTGCATGCAGCAGAGAAGACAGATCCAAAGACAGCTGGCAATATCCGGAGTACTTGCTGCAGCAGAACACAGTGCAGTGAAATGATAGCACACAAGTGAAGATGCTCAAGCGAGAGATACAACTCAAATGAGAAATATAATCCGCACCCTAGAAAGGAGGAGGGGTGATTTAAAGGCAGAGAAATCAAACACAGAAGGAACAGCTGGGAGGAAGGAAACAAAGTAAAGACCTCATCACAGGGGCGGAGAAACAGAGCAGAGAGAACTCCTCCAAGCTCTAGTAGTGACATCATCACAGGGGTGGAGAAGCAGAGCTGTGAGAACGTCTCAAAGCTCTGGTAGTGACAGTACCCCCCCCTCTACGGGTGGACTCCGGACACCCAGGATCCACCTTCTCAGGATGAGCCCTATGAAATGACCTGATGAGGCGAGTGGCTTTAATGTCCGACACCGGAACCCACATCCTCTCCTCAGGACCATAACCCTTCCAATGAACGAGGTACTGAAGAGAACCGCGGACAATGCGAGAGTCCACAATTCTGGAAACCTCAAACTCCAGATTGCCATCAACCAAAATCGGAGGAGGAGGCAAAGAGGAGGGTACCGTGGGCTGGACATATGGTTTTAAGAGAGATCTGTGAAATACATTATGTATCTTCCAAACCCGTGGAAAATCAAGACGGAAGGCAACAGAATTGACGACTGACAAGATTTTATAAGGCCCAATAAACTTGGGACCCAATTTCCAGGAGGGAACCTTCAGTTTAATATTTCTTGTAGACAACCACACCAGATCACCCACATTCAGGTCCAGACCAGGCACACGTCTCTTATCAGCCACACGCTTATACTTCTCACTCATCTTTCTAAGATTACTCTGAATATTTTGCCAAATGGTAGACAAAGACGAGGAAAATCTCTCCTCCTCAGGCAAACCAGAAGGAGCCCCTCCCGAGAATGTCCCAAACTGCGGATGGAACCCATATGCACCAAAGAATGGTGACTTATCAGAAGATTCCTGACGACGGTTGTTCAGAGCAAACTCAGCAAGAGGGAGAAGAGAACACCAATCCTCCTGGTTCTCTGCCACAAAACAGCGCAAATATGTCTCCAGATTCTGATTAAGGTGCTCAGTCTGACCATTCGACTGCGGGTGAAAAGCAGAAGAGAAGGACAGCCGAACCCCCAGGCGAGAACAGAAAGCCTTCCAGAATCTGGACACAAACTGCGTGCCTCTATCGGAAACAATATCAGAGGGAATGCCATGCAATTTAACAATATGGTCGACAAAAGCTTGCGCCAACGTTTTAGCATTGGGTAAACCAGGGAAAGGTACGAAATGAGCCATCTTGCTAAAACGGTCCAGCACCACCAGGATCACCGACTTCCCTGAGGAACGAGGAAGATCCGTGATAAAGTCCATGGACAGGTGTGTCCAAGGACGGGAAGGTATGGGTAATGGGAGAAGGGAACCTGAAGGCCGTGAACGAGGGACCTTAGCGCGAGCGCACGTCTCACAAGCAGCCACAAAACCCTCCACCGACTTACGAAGAGCCGGCCACCAAAATCTCTGAGCAATGAGATCTACTGTGGCTCTACTCCCGGGGTGACCAGCAAGAACAGTATCATGATGCTCCTTGAAGAGTTTGTGACGTAGCTCAGGAGGCACAAACAACTTCCCAGAAGGACAATGGGCAGGTGCCTCAGTCTGGGCAGCCTGGACCTCGGCCTCCAAATCAGAATACAGAGCAGAAACAACTACCCCCTCCGCCAAAATGGGACCCGGGTCCTCGGAGTTTCCTCCTCCAGGAAAACAGCGAGAGAGAGCATCAGCCTTCACATTTTTGATCCCAGGGCGGAATGTAACGACAAAATTGAATCTGGAGAAGAACAGAGACCATCTGGCCTGTCTCGGATTCATACGCCTGGCCGACTCCAAGTATGCCAGATTCTTATGGTCGGTAAAAACGGTGATAGGGTGCCTGGCCCCCTCCAACCAATGGCGCCATTCCTCGAAAGCCAACTTGATGGCCAACAACTCCCTATCTCCCACATCATAGTTTCTCTCTGCCGGGAAGAGTTTTTTAGAGAAAAAGGCAACAGGGTCGCCATTTGGCAGGAGAAGGGCCCTGGGACAAAACCGCACCCACACCCACCTCGGAAGCATCCACCTCAACAATAAAAGGTAAGGAAACATCGGGATGCACCAAGACGGGAGCAGACGCAAAACTCTCTTTAATCTTAGAAAAAGCTGCAAGCGCCTCCTCAGACCAAGAGGAAAAATCTGCCCCCTTTTTTGTCATGTCAGTGAGGGGTTTGACAACAGAGGAATAATTCAAAATGAACTTTCTATAATAGTTTGCAAAACCCAGAAAGCGCATCAATGCCTTCTGATTCTCAGGAAGCTCCCACTCAAGTACAGCACGGACCTTCTCCGGATCCATGCGAAAACCAGAAGCAGAGAGGAGAAAACCCAGAAATTGAATCTCCGATACCATAAAAACACATTTTTCCAGCTTGGCGTACAATTTATTTTCCCGCAGAATCCGCAGAACCTGAAAAAGATGATCCTGATGGGTCTGAACATCAGGGGAAAAAAATCAAAATATCATCAATATACACCAATACAAATTTCCCCTTTAAATGGTAGACAATACTGTTAACAAAATACTGAAAGACGGCCGGAGCATTCATCAGGCCGAAAGGTATAACGAGATTCTCGAAATGCCCGTTAGGGGTATTAAAGGCTGTTTTCCATTCATCCCCCTCTCTGACCCTGACCAGGTTGTAAGCGCCTCTCAAATCCAATTTGGAAAAAACCTTGGCCCCAACAATTTGGTTGAAGAGGTCCAGGATCAGAGGAAGGGGATAGGGATCGCGAATCGTGATACGGTTCAGCTCCCTAAAATCTAGACAAGGTGTCAGAGAGCCATCTTTTTTTTTAACAAAAAAAAACCCAGCGGCAACAGGTGATTTTGAGGGACGAATATGCCCCTTATCGAGACTCTCGGAGATATAGGTTCGCATTGCGATTCTTTCCGGTTGTGAGAGATTGTAGAGTCGTGCTTTTGGCAGCTTGGCGCCGGGAATGAGGTTAATGGGACAGTCAAACTCCCGGTGAGGAGGTAGCTCCTGAACACCGCTCTCGGAAAACACGTCCGAGAAATCAGAGAGAAATGATGGCACAGTTTTAGTAGACACCTCTGCAAAAGTCGCTGTGAGACAATTCTCTCTACAAAAGTCACTCCACTCATTTATTTGCCTTCCTTGCCAATCAATAGTGGGGTTATGTCTAGTGAGCCAGGGTAACCCCAAAACTAAAGGAGAAGGCAATCTGTTAAGGACGAAACAAGATATATCATCCACATGAGTGTCACCTACAGCTAACCGGATATTGTGAACAATGCCCTTCAGGGATCTCTGTGAGAGTGGAGCAGAGTCAATAGCAAAAACAGGTATATCCTTTTCTAATGTGCAAACCTGAAAACCATGCATGGCTACAAATTGAGTGTCAATAAGATTGACGGCCGCTCCACTATCGACAAAAATCTCACAAGAAATTACTTTGCTCTCTAGCGCCACCCTGGCAGACAGGAGAAAACGGGAACTGCAGGTCAGAGGAAAAGCATCAATTCCTACATGAACTTTGCCCAAAGTAGCAGATGAAGCAGAGTTTGATGATTTACCTTTTGAGGTTTTTCTCTTATTATCACTCTTAGTATAGTTCAAGAATCTCCTAGACGGACAAACATTTGCCAAATGACCTATGCCCCCACAACAAAAACACACCATACTCTGAGGACTAAAACCTCTTTTATCAGGGGCAAGTCGACCTAGCTGCATGGGCTCCCCCTCAGAGGGGACCGAGACAGGATGAGGCCCCTGCACACTGAATGAGTCCGCACCACTGCCCCTAGACTGACAATGGCTGGACAGAGAGGTCTCGTTTCTTTCTCTTAGACGCCTGTCAAGGCGTACCACCAATGACATGGCAGACTCTAAGGACGTTGGTCTCTCATGGAAAGCAAACGCATCCTTCAATCTCTCTGAGAGACCATGACAGAACTGACTCCGGAGTGCAGCATCATTCCAACCTGAATCAGCTGCCCATCTCCGAAATTCAGAACAATAAAGCTCCGCAGACAGTTTGTTCTGGCATAAAAAACGTAAGTTAGATTCGGCCAGAGCAACACGATCCCGGTCATCATATATCTGCCCCAGGGCCACAAAAAATCTTTCCACGGATCGAAGGGAGGGATCCCCCGATGGCAGTGAAAAAGCCCAAGTCTGAGCATTACCCCTGAGCAGGGAGATGACAATCCTCACCCTCTGCTTCTCATTACCAGAGGAGTGGGGACACAAGCAAAAATGGAGTTTGCATGCCTCTCTGAAGTGAACAAAATTCTCACTGCCCCCGGAGAACGTTTCCGAAGTGAGACCTTTGGCTCGCAACAGACTCCATGGGCCGGAGCATAGCCCAATGCATGAAGCTGAGTCATAGATTGACGGAGATCCGCTACCTCCAAAGAAAGACCCTGCATGCGGTCAACCAGGCCAGAAAGTGGATCCATGTCAAAAATGACGGTCTTTGGGCGGATTATAATGTCACGGCTGTATGTGAGCAACAAGAGCATACACAGAGAAATACCTAAGACTGATGACCACTGTAACCCCTACAATAGTGGAAGGGGCACGGCCACCGGTGCCCTGCTCAGTATATGGACGGAACCGGGGTCATCTCGGATCCAGTCAACAAACAAACAGAAACACACAATGTCTGCACACTTAACTGAAGGAGCTGCATGCAGCAGAGAAGACAGATCCAAAGACAGCTGGCAATATCCGGAGTACTTGCTGCAGCAGAACACAGGTCCAGTGAAATGATAGCACACAAGTGAAGATGCTCAAGCGAGAGATACAACTCAAATGAGAAATATAATCTGCACCCTAGAAAGGAGGAGGGGTGATTTAAAGGCAGAGAAATCAAACACAGAAGGAACAGCTGGGAGGAAGGAAACAGAAAGTAAAGACCTCATCACAGGGGCGGAGAAACAGAGCAGAGAGAACTCCTCCAAGCTCTAGTAGTGACATCATCACAGGGGTGGAGAAACAGAGCTGTGAGAACGTCTCAAAGCTCTGGTAGTGACACATGTCTTAGTGTCTCCATAGTCTGAGAGCCATAGTTTTTTTTATTTTTTGGGCGATTGTCCTATGTAGGGGCTCATTTTTTGCGGGATGAGGTGACGGTTAGATTGGTACTATTTTTGGGGGCATTTGCCTTTTTGATCGCTTGGTGTTGCAATTTTAGTGATGTAAGTTGATAAAAATGGCTTTTTTTACACAGTTTTTATATTTTATTTTTTATAGTGTCTATCGGACGGGGTGGATCATGTGATATATTTATAGAACCGTTCATTACGGACGCGGCGATACCTAATATGTGCGGTTCTTTTTTAAAAATTTTTATTAGAAAATCAGGGGAAAGGGCATATGTTTTTTTTTTTTACTTGAAACTTTTTTTTTTATTCAAAACACTTTTTTTTACTTTTTATTTTATTTATTTCTGTCCCACTCTTTTAGGGGTCGCATTGCCTGTTAGTGTATGACACTGAGTTATACACTAACAGGTTGCCTAGGAGACCCAGCCTGAGGCTGGATCTCCTGGGCACCCGTAGAAGGCAGGTCCAGATGCCGTGCAGGGCATTGGGCAGCCTCTGCACGGCATCTGGCTGCCTTGCCACGCATTGGGTGGGGACTATCACTCACCCGCCGCAAACCACTTCTATGTCGCGGTCAGCACGGACCGTGGCATAGAAGGGGTTAATCCGCCGGCATCGCTGTAAACACCGATGCTGGCGGATACAGCAGGGGCCCGGCTACCAGGGACTGCAGGACCCCTGCAGTGATCGGGCATGCACCGCTCCGGTGCCCGCCCGATCATCCCGCCGTGCATGTATGGCGGAATGCATTTTGGCAATGCATCCCCCGCTGTTCATGTACAGCGTTCTGCGTTAAGTGGTACAATACACTTGGTGGTTTCAACTCACATTTCATAGGTTAAGACTCTTTATAACCTTTGAAGAATAAATAAAGATGCTACATTAATGGGTCCATAATCTCCAAAAGCCAATGAAAGCTGAAATGGCAGAGCACTCTGAACAACACTGATTGTTGAAACGAGGAGAAGTGCTCACATATCACGCTCTCTCCCGTTTACTTGGTAAATACTAAAAGAAATAGAATGACCGGCACTCACAATATACTAGGGTCACGCAAAGGGTGCTAATGTCAATTTAAAAATTTATTCACATCTATGACACACATAATAAAATGTCTAGATTGACCAATACTGCTAAATTACAATAAAAAATTACCATATAAAATACTGGACCTCCTGATTCTACAATTGTAAGGTCTTAGTGGCTAAGATAAATCACAATATACTAATTTACAAAATAATCGCTGGTTTGTTGCAAAAGTTTGTAATCAGACTCTTGGTGGAGTAATAAAACAGATGGAAAGGTTTGCTTCGAAAAATATATTTTCGAATGAAAGAATATTCAGATGAAAAAAATATTCGGATGAAAAAGTATTCGGATGGAAAAAAGGAGATGTGTTAGATATATAGGTGCACATGGCTGGATGCTTCCTCAGTGCTGATGTTCACACTCGAACCATATTGCGGCAATAATTCAGATGAAGAGTGAATTCGATATGGCCGCTTGGTTCACTGCGATAATTTAAATGGAAGATGATTTCAATCTAGCCACTTGGTTCGCGTTTTTTTATGATAAAAATCGGTGAAGGATCTTATATATATGCACAGTCAAACTCCTATGGAGTGATATTTTCGGATAGAGAGTACTTTCGATATGACCCGCTTGAATGAAACCAGCACAAATATCTAACTTGATGTTCAGTTCAAGTGCTGTTATAAGTCAATATTGTGAGAGTTGGTATAGTACTCACGATTTTGCAGTCCTGACTCTCAGTCCGTTTGGCGCTGGATTCAAATCGCCTCCTGTTGCTAATATATAGCTTGATCCTTTCTCACGAATCTGTGACGTCTTTATCACGAAAATTGTGTGCAGGTCTCACTATGTTATCACAGGTATCCTTTCGTCTCTCCACTTAGTGCAGCTGACTGTCCTTGAGCAATTGCTGAGAAACTTGCCCAGCGTTAAAGGGAACCTGTCATGTGGATATTTGATTATAATCTAACTAATTATATACAATCATTAACTACTAAAAAGTACCTTAGATGTATTCACTTACTGGTGTGACAGATGGTTATCTCATAATATACACACAAAGATGCCGCATGCTAATGAGCTGATTTGAGTCCAGCGTGATGTCATTGAGTCCAGCGTATATTTAATTCAGAGCTATAGCCACTCCCCTGCCCACCCGCTGCTAGTTCATATGGAAACGAACTGTCATTCAGCAGGTGGGCGGGGAGAGTCAGGAGCTCATGAATATTTATGACTCATCATTATCAGCTGGAGCTTTTCAATACAAGATGTTGGCAGATTGACTGGGTCAATTAAAGAAAGTGACCCAGCATTGTGCTAAGAGAATCAATCACTTATTTATGTTGCCCTTAGTTAGGACACCATAAAACTGGTGACAGGTTCCCTATTTCTCCAGGTGTTAACTACCGGTAGTGTTCTTATGATTTCTTCTTCCAAAGGCACTGGAAAATATTTGCTTTAGACCAAACGCGTTTCGGAGTGTTTTTTGGGGTCTTACTCCTTCATCAGTGGTAATTTTATAAATTACCATGTGCCTTTTTTATACCCTCTAAGCTCCACCTAAACTTTCAGCAATGTTGAAAACTTGGCATGGAATTGCCTTCAATCTTAATTGGGTTCTCATAAAATCCTCATCTGAGTAGAGTTTTCATTCTTTATATTGTAATCAACATAGAATTGTTGGTTTTCTGTTTTTCAGCAATTAAAACTGAAAATTAATAATAAACCAAAAGAAAAAACAGAAAAATGCATACGCGTTTTTCATGCATTTTTTTGCTGTATAGGTGTGTTTTTTTATAGAATGATTCTCCAAGGTTCCAGGAATTAGTCTTATAAAACATATGTTGATATAAAATTGCTTAAGTATAAAAATTAGATAAAACCTAAGACTGTATAAAACATTGCATAGAAAACTTTCTCCAATGACACAACAGCGAAGGGTCCTCCTTTGTAGATATGTGGATGGAGCCTCAGAGTCAAGAGGAGACCCCAGGGTTAAGAAATACCTTTAGGGTTCCCCATCGGCTCCGAAGCCCCACCCTATATTTATAGAAATCCAAATATTTCCATATCTGCGTTGAGGCCTTGTGGGACCAAAGAGTCGAATTCAAAAATTCATCGAGATTCCACTCTAGACATGCGTTTTATGTGGTCTCCCTCACGCCATTGTTGATTAATGTGTTCTATGGCGGCATATGTTAAGCCTGATGGGTCTTTGTTATGCATACTTTTAAAATGATGGGATAGAGTATGTTTGACCTCTCCCTTTCGTATGTTGGCCATATGTTCCGATATGCGCTTTTTTTAAATTCTTTTGGTGCGTCCTACGTACTGTTTATTGCAAGGGCAGGTAATAACATAAATAACACTAGTAGAGTTGCATGTCAAAAACTCCTTAATTGGATGTGTGTGTTTATTAACACTTGAAATGACCTCAAGTCGTCTTTTTTGGAAAGGAAGTTGTTGAACATGCGCTACATGTACCGCACCTATAAAAACCTTTAAGGCCAATCCATCTCTGTACTGATGTTTCTAATTTGGGGTTTTTGATAGTGGGTGCTATTTGTATGCCTAGATTTGGGGCTTTGGAGAATGTTACACACGGTCTCAGTGGAATATCACCACCTACAATCTTATCCTTTTGCAAGTAGTGCCAATGTTTATTCACTATATTTAGGACATCTTTATACTGATTGTTGAACGGTATCATAAGTCTCGTTTGGTTATCCACTTTCTTTTTTTGTTCCTCATCTTTTTTATTATCAAAGAAGGTATGCCTATTTACTCGCCTTATTTTTTCCAAAGAGGTGTTTACTAGATCCTTAGGGTATTCTTTTTCAATAAATTTCTGTTTCATTTGTGCAGCCTCCTGCTCAAAAGTAGCTTCAGAAGTACAATTCCATCTGAGTCTCAAAAATTGTACATTTAGTAACCATCTTGGGAGATGGCAGCTACTAAAGAGGATAAATCCATTCCTTGACACTGGGTTAAAATACGTACTACAGACTATTTCTTGATTTGTTGGAGTTAATTTTAAATCTAGAAACTCTATTGATGAATCGCAAATTTGTGCGGTAGAGTGCAAATTTAGTTCGTTAATGTTGATGGCCTCTAGGAATTTGGACAAAGCTAGTCTATCTTTCTTCCATATAAAAACTACATCGTCAATATAACGTAGCCAGAGCACCAGGTCCGTCCCAAATACAGGGTCGATGTTGAGATGTTCCCAATATGCCATAAATAAATTGGCATAACTTGGGGCGAACCTGGTGCCCATGGCTGTTCCCTGGACCTGCATATAATATTCGGACTCAAAGAACATGTAGTTGTGATCCAAGATAAAACTCGCACATTCTCCCAGAAACTCAATTTGCTCCGTAGGTAATCTATTTTCTTCCGACAGCATATGTTTCATGGCAGTGACACCTTGTGTGTGTTTAATTACGGTGTATAAGGATTGGACATCCGAAGTACAAATTATCCATGTTGGATCAAAACTCAAATCCTCCAATATTTATATGACCTGAGTGGTATTTTTCAAATAGGCTCTCTGTTTTTGAACTGTAGGAGTAATATGTCTATATAACAAGACAGGTTCGAAGATAAGGATCCTATGCCGGAGACAATTGGGCGACCCGGAGGGTCTACAGGGTTCTTGTGCAATTTGGGGATACAATAGAAGATAGGTAGTCTCTGTTGTGTGGTAACTATATATCTATATTCCTGTTCTTCCAGGATTCCACTGTCTAAACCCTTTCTGCACAGATTAGTTAATTCCTGTTGAAATTCATGTGTTTGATCCTTGGATAGTTTCCTATACGTGTTTTTGTCCCCCAATTGTCTCCGGCATTCCTCCACATATTTGTTCTTATCAAGGCTAACAATCGCCCCCCCCCCCCCCTTATCGGCGGGGCGTATTACTATGTTCTCCTGGGATTACAGATGTTTAATGGCTTCTTTTTCCTTATATGTTAGGTTGTATTTAGGTTTATCCTTAATTTTCAACCTGCGAATTTCATATTCTACATTTTTCCTAAAGGCCATCATCTCCTCGCTCAATTCCTGTCTTGGATATCTAACAGATCTAGGTTTCAACTCTGTATGCAAATATGGCAGATCACAATTTTTTTTCTCATGAATCATAATTGGGTTCTTAATATGGTACTTTTTTAGACATAAATTGGAAATATATTTTTCCACACCAATATAAACGTCAAATTTGTTTAATTTCTTTGTTGGGGCAAATTTCAGCCCTTTATTTAATAGTGATTTTTGTGCAGGTGTTAATGAAACTGTATTTAAGTTGACAATAGAGTCAATTTCTGGTGCTAATATCTGTCCCTTCTTAGTCTTAAATCTACCTCCTCTTCGTATCTTCTTTCTTTGTGTCTGTGTTCTGTGATGACGTCTCTGTTGTGTATATGGTTGGTTGTGCTGTATTTGTGTCATTTGTGCATTGTTGTTGGATTTGTGTTCCTGTGGTCTCTGGGGCAATCTGTCTCTGAGATTGTATTGGTGGCTCTCCTCTGTGTGATGTTGTGCATAATGATTGTTCTCAAAGAACGTGTCTGACTGGGTGATCTGTGTGTCCCTGTTGTAACGGGGTTCCGAAGGTGCACTCGGTCCCCCATTAGCCGCAGACCTGCTGCTTAGCTTCGGGAGCGAGGATCTGTGTTTGACCTCGTTCCCAGGGCGGCTTTACTAGCTGGGTGGCTCCCTGCTCCTAAGTCTGCCTTCAGCGCCGAGCTGATTACTCTGTGCTCGACTGGTTGGTCTGACGCTGGCCACGTCACATGACCCTCACTCCCCACTATAAATACAGGCAGCCTGCTGGCCACAGGTTGCCTGTTAATTTAGGTTCCACCTGTGGTTTTGTCTTTCCTGGCGTACTTACCTCCTGCTGAATTCCTGACGATCCTCTGCCTGATCCTTGTGTACTTTGCTGCTCTCCTGGTATTCTGACCCCGGCCTCCTCCTGACGATCCTCTGCTGACTCCTCTGGTACTACACGACTCTCCTGGTATTTTTGACCCCGGCTTCTCCTGACAATTCTCTGCTTGCTCCATTTGTACTTTGTAGCTTTCCTGGTATTGACTCGGTCCGTTCACGTTCTGTTGTTTGTCTGTCTGTCATCCCTGCACTTAGTCCAAGCTAGGGATTGCCGTCCAGTTGTCCCCTGTCATTAGGACTCGCAAGGCAAGTAGGCAGGGCCAGGGGAAAGGGTGGAGAGCAGTGGTCACTTCCCTCCCCCCTGTGTGTGTGTGTACGCGATTACAGATTAACAGGCCCAATAACCACTGTATAATGAATCCTCTGGTGACCCTGACTGACCATGTCTCTAATCTGACGCAGTTGGTGCAGGAGTTGGGGGAAAAACTCAGTTCTTTTGAGTTAGGGCAAGGTTCTTCCACTCCTCAGGCCTCCAGTCCGCATTTTGAGCCCCAGATTAAGCTCCCAGAACCCTTTTCTGGAGATCGGAAGAAGTTTCTCTCTTTTAAGGAGAATTGCAAACTTTGCTTCCGTTTGCGCCCCGTGTCCTCTGGCCCCGAGAGCCAACGCGTGGGCATTATAATTTCCCGACTACAGGGTGATCCCCAGGACTGGGCGTTCTCTTTACCTGCTGGCGCCAGTTGTTTATCTTCTGTGGAGGGGTTCTTTCAGGCCCTGGGTACCCTCTATGATGAACCAGACAGGGCTCTAGTAGCCGAGACAGCTCTAAAGGCACTGGTTCAGGGCAATCTACCTAAAGAGGATTATTGCACCCAATTCAGAAGGTGGTGTGTCCCCTCAGGATGGAACAAACCAGCCCTGAAGAGTCGGTTCAGGTCAGGTCTGTCTGATAATTTAAAGGATCTTCTGGTCAGTTATCAACTTCCAGAGACCTTAGAGGAGATGATGACCCTTGTTGTCCGACTTGACGAACGGGTTAGAGAGAGAAGACAGGAACAACAGTTCTCTTCCCAGATGGTGGTCCAGCCAGAGGCCTATCCCAGAGACAATGCTGAGGTCTCCACCGAGGAACCCATGCAGGTTGGCATGACCCGAGGGAATCTTCGCCGCAGACGTGGAAAATGCTTTTACTGTGGAGATCCTGACCATTGGATCAACCAGTGTCCTAAGAAGGTCCTCTCTGTCAAGTTTCCTAAGGCAAGGCAACCTAAAGACCAGGTACACCATGAATTTTCTAAATGTAAGCTTTTGGTACCCATTACGATTTCTCTGGGAGTAGATAAATGGCCGGGTAAGGCCTTTATTGATTCTGGCTCAGCGGCTAGCTTTATTGACTCTGAGTATGCTGTAAGATTGGGTATTCCTATGTTTGCCTTACCAACTCCTATCCATGTCATGGCTATTGATGCTACTCCTCTTATTGGTGGTACGATGAGCTCATCTACCTCGGAGATTTCTCTAACCGTGGGTGTGTGCCACTCAGAGAGATGTTCCCTTTTTGTCCTGGAGAAACTACCGGCTGAGGTGGTACTAGGGTTGCCTTGGCTCCGACTACATAACCCCACTATAGATTGGTCCAATGGGGAGTTGGTGAGATGGGGGCCTAAGTGTGACTCGTGCTTGTCCGTGGTACAGGCTGGGGTCTCATTAAAGTCTGATACTTTACCCACTGTTGTTAGGGAATATTCTGATGTATTCTCATCACCAACCCCGGAGGTTCTACCCCCCCCCATAGACCTTATGATTGTACCATAGAGCTAGTAGAGGGGGCCAAGTTTCCTAAGGGGCAAATTTATAATCTTTCTAAGCCCGAACGCAAGGCCATGGAAGATTATATTAAGGAGAGCCTTGATAAAGGGCATATTAGACCTTCTGTCTCTCCTATGGGGGCGGGGTTTTTCTTTGTTAAGAAAAAAGATGGTGGTCTTAGGCCATGTATCGATTACCGGAGATTAAATAAAATCACTTTCCAGAATAGATACTCCCTCCCATTGATTCCGGATTTATTTAACCAGGTTCTGGGGGCAACCTGGTTTTCCAAAATTGACCTGAAAGGGGCATACAATCTAATCCGAATCAAGGAGGGAGACAAATGGAAGACGGCGTTCAATACTCCGGTAGGACACTTTGAATATCAGGTGATGCCTTTTGGACTCAGCAATGCCCCAGCTGTGTTCCAAAACTTCATGAATGACATTCTTAGGGAGTTCTTAGGTAAATTTGTTAGTCTATCTTGACGACATTTTGATATTCTCTCCTGACTTCGAATCCCATGTGTCTCATGTTAAACAAGTATTAGAGGTATTGAGGGAGAATCAGCTATCCGCTAAGCAAGAGAAATGTGTCTTTGTTGTACAGGAGATTTTGTTTCTAGGGCATGTTCTGACTCCTCACGCATTCAAGATGGATCCTGGTAAGGTACTAGCAATTTAAGAAATGGGTAAGACCTTCATCCTTAAAGGCCTTACAACGTTTCCTAGGTTTCGGGAATTACAATCGTAAATTTATTATGAATTTTTCCGTAATTGCTAAGCCGTTGACCGACCTTACTAAGAAAGGGGCGGATTTGGAGAATTGGTCTACTGAGGCCATTTCTTCATTTGAAAAATTAAAAAAGGCATTCAGTAGCGCTCCCATTCTGATCCAGCCTGATCAGGAGAAACCTTTTATTGTGGAGGTGGATGCGTCCAAGGACAGCGCAGGAGCAGTCCTTTCACAAGGTCCTGCTAGCCTTACTAACCTGAGACCATGTGCCTTCTTCTCCAGGAAGTTCTCTCCCACGGAGAGAAACTACGACATAGGGAATAGGGAGCTGCTGGCCATTAAATGGGCATTTGAGGAGTGGAGGCATTTTCTGGAGGGGGCAAGGCATTGTGTAACTGTTGTCACTGACCATAAAAACCTTATGTTTCTCGAGTCTGCTAAGAGGTTTAATCCTCGTCAAGCCAGATGGGCTCTGTTTTTTACTCGTTTTGATTTTTCCATTACGTTCAGGCCGGGAAGTAAAAATGTGAAGGCGGACGCATTATCTCGGAGCTTCCATGCTTTTCAACCTACTGAGGTACCACCTGAATCCATCCTACCAGCAAAAATCTTCATAGCAGCTCTTACCCAGGATATCTCGGCTCGCATTAGGTCTGAACAACATCTGGCACCGGTATCCACCCCAACAGATAAGTTGTTTGTTCCCGTACAATTTCGTCTCCAGCTGTTGGGTGAGTGTCACGATTCTGCCTTTTGTGGACATCCGGGTGTTGAGGGCACTAAGGATCTGGTTTCTAGATCTTATTGGTGGCCCACTCTAACTAGCGATGTCAAGTCCTACGTGTCAGCCTGTGAGGTTTGTGCCAGGTCCAAGACACCTAGGACTCGCCCTGCTGGTAACCTATGACCCCTACCCATTCCCAGTAGACCCTGGTCCCATATCTCAATGGACTTTATAACTGACCTACCGCCGGCGGAGAGTAAAACTGTAGTTTGGGTAGTGGTTGATAGGTTTAGCAAGATGGTCCATTTCATTCCCCTGTCTAAACTCCCGAATGCCAAAACCCTGGCGTCTATTTTTGCGAAAGAAATTGTTCGATTGCATGGTATCCCGGAAAATATTGTTTCTGACAGGGGTGTGCAGTTTGTGTCCAAATTCTGGAGGGCCTTCTGTCAAAAATGTCAAATTTCATTGTCTTTTTCCTCTGCCTACCACCCTGAGAGTAATGGGCAGACTGAACGCCTTAATCAGTCTGTGGAACAATTCTTGAGGTTGTATGTTGCTGATGACCAGCAATTATGGGTGAAATTTCTTCCATTGGCTGAATTTGCTTTGAATAACCGTGTCAATTCTTCTGCTGGAATTTCACCTTTCTTTTGTAACCATGTTTTCCATCCCCGTTTTCATTCTGGGTCATCCGTCTCCTCCTCTAACCCTGAGGAGGATAGGCTCTCCTCTGAACTGTGCACAGTTTGGGCCCGGGTTTAATCGAACTTAGAAAAGGCTCAAAGTTCTCAGAAACTCAAGGCCGATAGGAGACGTTCAAGGGGGGTGAATTTTCAGGTTGGGGATAAGGTATGGTTGTCCTCCAAGAATCTCTCTCTTAAGGTAGATTCTAAAAAGTTTGCTCCTCATTTTATTGGACCATATAAGATCACGGAGGTGATTAACCCAGTATCATTTAGGTTGGAGCTGCCCGAGTCATTCCACATTCATAATGTGTTCAATAAATCTCTTCCTAAAAAATATTTTGAACCGGTAGTACCATCGAAAGCCTCGCCTCCGCTGGTTCTTGTAAATGATGCTGTAGAGTATTTGGTGTCTAAAATAGTGGATGTCAGGAAGGTGCGTAATTCCTTGCAGTACCTGATTCACTGGAAGGGGTATGGACCTGAAGAGAGATCTTGGGTACCTGCCAGGGAGGTTCATGCTCCTAGACTTGTTCAAAAATTTCATTTAGAACACCCTCAAAGGCCATCGCCTGAAGTCTTGGGTCCGGTGGCCCCTCGTAAAAGAGGGGGTACTGTAACGGGGTTCCGAAGGTGCGCTCGGTTCCCCATTAGCCGCAGACCTGCTGCTTAGCTTCGGGAGTGAGGATCTGTGTTTGACCTCGTTCCCAGGGCGGCTTTAATAGCTGGGTGGCTCCCTGCTCCTAAGTCTGCCTTGAGCGCCGAGCTGATTACTTGGTGCTCGACTGGTTGGTCTGTCGATCATGTGATGCTGGCCACGTCAGATGACCCTCACTCCCCACTATAAATACAGGCAGCCTGCTGGCCACAGGTTACCTGTTAATTTAGGTTCCACCTGTGGTTTTGTCTTTCCTGGTGTACTTACCTCCTGCTGAATTGCTGACGATCCTCTGCCTGCTCCTTGTGTATTTTGCTGCTCTCCTGGTATTCTGACCCCGGCCTCCTCCTGACGATCCTCTGCTGACTCCTCTGGTACCACACGACTCTCCTGGTATTTTTGACCACGGCTTCTCCTGACAATTCTCTGCTTGCTCCATTTGTACTTTGTAGCTTTCCTGGTATTGACTTGGTCCGTTCACGTTCTGTTGTTTGTCTGTCTGTCATCCCTGAACTTAGTCCAAGCTAGGGATTGCCGTCCAGTTGTCCCCTGTCATTAGGACTCGCGAGGCAAGTAGGCAGGGCCAGGGGTAAGGGTGGAGCGCAGTGGTCACTTCCCTCCCCCCTGTGTGTGTGTGTACGCGACCGTTACACCTGTTCTGTTGCTGGCCTTGTGGTGTGGCGGGGTTTTGTCTAAAAAAGACTCCTCTATTAGTACTTCATACCTATTATTTGTTGGTATTTCATACTTTATCTGTCCTGAGTTGTATTGGTTCCCTATAGTAGTTTCTGTGTTGCTTGATTTTTCATCTCTAATTTTGTTGCTAGATTTATTATTTAATTTTTTCATTTTTTTATTCATAATTTCTTGCTCCATTCTATCTAAACTCTTACACAGTATTTTTTGCCAGTTATTAAACTCTTCATTTTTTTGGGAATGTATCTACCTTCTCCTTAAGCGAATCTAGTTTCCCTGTGATCTGTTCCAACATTAGGGATCTCTGTCTTATTATCATACCGATCAGGACCAATGACTGTTCACTCAGAAAGTTGTTCCATTCATTTTCAAAATCCGGAGTGATGAGGTCCTGAGCCGGTAATTTTACAAGGCGGAGACCTTTCAGAATCCTTTTTTGTATTAGATATTGTTGGAGAGATTTAATCTCCCGCCTCTGTTTGAGTTGTTTAATCAATAATACTTCTATCTCTCTGAATAAATCGCTCATCGACTCTCTACATGATGTCCCATCCTCTGCCGATGTGTCAAAGGAAAAAGCTTCCATAGTCAACCTCTTGTTCTCTGCGTGGCTCCGTATATCCATCGTTCCACCACACTCAGTGAGCACTCTCAACTGGGGGTCAAAAGATCAAGTGAAAATCGGATATAAGTGGCTCTACTTTGTGTGGAGAATTCAGGCTGGGTGCACGGTCAAATGTAAACCCCCGTTTTCTTGGTAAATACTAAAAGAAATAGAATGACCAGCACTCACAATATACTAGGGTCACGCAAAGGGTGCTAATGTCAATTTTAAAATTTATTCCCATCTATGACACACATAATGGCCAATATGTGTGTCATAGATGTGAATAAATTTTTAAATTGACATTAGCACCCTTTGCGTGACCCTAGTATATTGTGAGTGCCGGTCATTCTATTTCTTTTACTATATTTTTATAATTGATCAGTTTTCGACAAAATGATACTAATGATGTTTATTTTTTTGTTTATTTTTATTAGTAAAATGGGGAAAGGGGATGATTTGAGTTTAGAATTATTTTTTTGTTATTTTAAACGCCTTCCCAACATGTACTGTATATATTACCAGGGCCATAGCCACCACCTCTCCCATGTTATTCTCCTTATAGCAGTTGGCCGAGGCTGCCCAGGCCTGACACCCTAGCCAGACCCCTGTCCTGGATTGCATTGGGGATGGTGACATCCAATTCGGATGGCCGCGGAACCTTCCGGGCAGATGTTAATAAGCCAGGCCTGATCACCTCCCCAACGGAGATGTAGGCAGAGCCGGAACTGAGAATCATGTCTGCCTCTGACCTGCTGCTGGACCTATTAGCCCTAGAGTGAGTCTATTCCTACGCTTGGCCTCGATAGGCCTGAAGGATCCAAACTGCATGCCGAGTGGGCTCAACCTGCCACTCTCCCCTCTTTGTGAAGGTAAAGTCCTGGATCCCGTTTTGCTGGTCACAGATACAAACCCTGCAGTTCCAGATTCATCCGAAGGAGGTCACCAGAGGACAAGCCAAGATGTTCCTGCAGGAGGTATAGCCATCAAGGTTACCCCAGCCAGCGGAAACTGTATACAGGGTCCAGAAGGTGACAAGCTAGCACCCGTGGATTCCAACCAGGCCTGAAGTTCTGCAAAGCTAGAAGATCTAGAAGCCAGACGAGCTTCAGGAGGAACTTCACAACTATCTCATCATTGTTTCCTGCACTACATTTGCACCACAAGGTGCTGGTGTCACGACAACAGGGACCCTGGCTTGTACCATAAAACCATCAACATCAAGGGCATCTCGACTGCTATCAGACAGGGAGTTGCCAAAAACCAGTGTGCCCCGAAGGTAAGAACCAGTGCACCCTTCCTGTCACTGTACACCGGCCCAGGAAACTTCAGACCTAGGAGTACAACTACTGCACCCATCCAGCCACTTGCACACTCATGCATGCCCCAGCAGCTCGGTTGCTGCTGTCGGTGGGTAATAATTCAATTAAGAATTATTAATTATGGTCATAAAAATAATTAACCATAAAAAAATTAAATTTATAAAATTTGTCATAAATTCTTAAAATCATGACCTGGTGAATTGTAGACAACCTAATTGATAAAATTCACATCTGAGTCCGACTATTTCCTCAGATAAATAAGTTCTTTTTGACGTGAGATGACGTTAATGATAAAATGTAGTTCTGCATTATACAATAATACACAGGTATTATAAAAATATGCAGATTTATTGGTTACAAGATTATAAACCTATTTAAGTAAATAAACATAATGATACATACAAATGAATATATATAGCGTTAATATAAAGCATTACAAGCTTAACAATACATGTGAGTGGAAATAACTTGTCATATTATAATCAAGCTATTATTAGGTTAGGATATCAAAATATGAACATAAGTTATATACATTACTTCCGTTCAGAGAAAACCTCATGTTATCAGGATGGGCATGTCTAATCCTAGACATCAATATAGAATGCTAAATACATTCTGCCCCCCCTAACCAACTATACATCACATGACTTCAAGATGGGCAAATCCATTCAAGGATATAACTTAGAAGAGACAACTGTATCCTTCCGCCCCATCCTGGACTATTTTCACATATATAACTTTGGTAAGACTATTAAGACAAATAACAGGGATCTAGGATCTTAAACGGAAAGGATTTGAAATAAATCTTTCCTGTGGGAATCCATCACTTAGCTTGGTGAAGAATGTTCTATCAATATATATATATATATATATATATATATATAAAAGCAATCATTTAATGCTTTGCTAGATTATGAGTCTAGATTCTTCTGCAGGTAGAATAAAGCCTCACAATATCCTAAGACTACATCTCAATATGGAGATGATCAATTAATTTAATTATTTATTTATTCGCCAATCTGGATGGTATAATTTCACCCACACTATCAAATTAGTCTTAATAAAATGAAATATCATTTTCTGTGTTTCTTACCAAGTCCTAGTAGGAATCTCACTTCTGCTCCTAGGAAAGCTGGGCGGTCCATCATAGCGCATCTCACCATGGCTTTCATCTTGATAGACCTCAACTTCTCCTCTCCTCTCTCCTTCTTTTCTCCTCTCCTTTCTCCTTCCTCCTGTGTATGGCTTATGATCACAAACTTATCAGTTAGACACACTTTCCTAGTTTGGAACTTTCCAATCATTGTCGGATGGGCGTGACCATTGATAAAATGTGACATCATAAACTTACCCAGAATGCACTTTTGCTACTGTTGTAATGTCACCTACTGATACCTAGGTGGCACTGCTGTATAAGCTATTTGCATCATAGTATAAAGGGTTAACTTAGGTAAGTCTGAATATACATTTTGACCTTAGAAGCTTTAATTCAAAACAATAGGGATTAATTCTGACACTTGTAGCAATTAGAGACAGACCTCTAGGCGTCTCTTTGACAGTTTCTCACACTTAATTTATGAATCGTAAATGGCATTGTTTTCTCACAGAGATATCAGTACCTCCTCTGTCATACCAAAGATGTGATTAATTGTTACAAAACACACATCTTCACAGACACTCTTCTAATGAGAAATATATACAATATACTGGATACATGTTGTCTTCGTAACATATAACAATATAATATAAACAAATATATATATATATGTCCTACTGATTGTCTTATGCTAAGGACTAACTAAGGCTCAATAAATGAATACATACATATTATATATTTTGCTTCATTAATAAATGCCTAATTGTATAGGTAATTATCACCAGCTGCATAGAGCTTATCTTTTTCTCCCGTCATAATTTTAAAAGTAGAGAAAATATGGGGTTCAGCGGCACTCCTTGTTGAAGGTTGGGAGGTGCTCAGTGGTAGGGGTACGTGCAACTATTATCAAAAGACCACGGCACTCTGTAAATATTTTTAGTTACTTATTTTATTTCATATCTTTTGTATATATATTTTTCTTTTGTATATCCATCCAAAAGTAATAGCCACTGGCCAACGTTTCGGTCTAATGTTAGACCTTGTTCACGGCCTATTATATAAATAAGTACATAATTACATTTATATATATATATACTGATCAGGCACAAAGTTAATTACATGTATATCGTGATAACAAAATGGACAATGTATAAAGAGATATAACATTGATGAGGGGAGAACAAGACGTCTGTCATCGATGAGAATACATGATGGGAATACATAATGGGAATACAAAACGAACCAGACCCATCAATATTGTACACAGACGGATATTGTACTTGTAGCATGTAATCGTCAATATTGGCAAAATTGAAAAAATGAGATGAAATGAAAATGACCAAATGACTGTAGTAACCGCTAGAGTGATGAGACCACAGAATAGTGGTAGCCAGGCAGAGGTACCAGAGTAAGGCTGAGATATCTGTGGAAGCCAAATGGTATAATATTAGGTAGATGGTAGTATATAAAGTCATTCAATAGGTGTGCTAGAATGGCATAGCAGTAGCCATAGTAGAATGGAGAGGGGCAGTGTTAAGAAAAATAGTGGCTTCAGAATGGTTAAAATAGGAGATACTCAGAGCGATCCATTAGGCATCCCTAGTCGTTTAGTTGTAAATAAGCTATCAAGATTATTGTAAAAGGACACTCTCTAAGTATAAATACCTTAATAAGCATAACGGACATAACGAGCGTGGCATAGTTAATATAATAGATGCTCACGCTGTACATACCTTAGTTCTGTGGAGTAGGGAGAATCGTGGATGGCGTGGGGATGCTTGGCGCATGTGTAATTTAAAAGGACCGCGGGGATGACGTGGTAAGGCGCGACTGGCGCCGAAATGGTGACGTAATGAGAAAGCGCATGCGTAGTATGGGTAGTCAATGTCGGGAGCGCGGTCAATAGCGCGCGCATGCGCAGAGGTACTCTAATGTCTAAGTAGGGCACTGGCAACTAGTAATTGTGTATGGGAGAGCCAGATTTAGTAGAAATGGCACTGAGAAGCTTGTAAGGAGTACCAGAATAAGATAATATACCTCAGACATATATATCTCTTTAAGGGGAAAAATAGTATCTATCCTATGTTAGTAATTAATCAGGTAATATCAATATACAGGGTAATGCATTAGTCCCTATAGGGATTAGTAAGATAATATATCTCTACATTTCTGAATATATATTTTTTTCTATCTATATTTCTATAAATATATTATAATAATAGCAGTATCATATACTATATTATATCACTAATGGTATACTACTACCTGGCTGATAGTGGTCATTTCACCTGTGGAGAATAAAGAGGGGTGGGGGGGGGGAAGAGAGAGTTAATATTTGGAAAGCCATAATTAACACCTATTGCAAAAGTTGGTACAAATAGCTTAATGGGTTAATAAGATGAGGACATTATAAGTCAATAATAAAGCGACAAAATGAAATGCAAAAGTATAAAAGATCAAGAGATACAGAAATCAAAGTCTCTATTTAATCCACGAGGTGTCAAAGTATTAAGTTCATAGATCCAGTATGCCTCACGTTGTTTTAACCGTGCTATCCTGTTGCCTCCACGCCTTGCCGATGCTACTTGTTCTAAAATTTGAAACTTTAATTGGTTAATCTGATGGTTTGTTGAAATGAAATGATGTGGAACCGGTAATTCCGTTTTGTGGCAGCGAATGTCCGATTTGTGCTTGGAAATGCGGTCCCGTACACATTGGGTAGTTTCTCCCACATATGCAAGGCCACATGGACAACGGATCAGATAAACGACATATGAAGAGGAGCATGTATAGAAGCCTTTTGGGTGGTATATTTTGCCTGAGTGGGGGTGAATAATCCTGTTACCTCTAATGACATTGTTGCATTGGGTGCAGTTGAGACATGGGTAGGTGCCTGTTTTTGAAGGTGCTAGTGTGGTTTGTTTTATGGAAGGTCTTAACGGTCCTATATCAGCCTTGACTAATCGATCTCTTAAATTTTGTGGTCTTTTATAGCACATGCGGACCGGTGACTGAAATTCAGGAATGTCTGGATAAGAATCTTTCAAGATCGACCAGTGTTTTTTTATTACTGTTTGGATTTTAGGCATGATAGGGTGGTATGTCACTACTAGCGGGAGACGGGGTGATGATGGAGTAGTATTAGGAGGGGAGCTTTGGCGTACGGGAAGGGTCTGTTCTCGTTTCAGTAGAGGAAGTGGATATCCTCTATCCTGAAATTTTTGAGATATTTCTTGTAGTCTTTGTTTCTGGAGTGTGGGGTCTTTGACAATTCGAGCTACCCTTTGGAACTATGAACGGGGTAAGGATTGTTTGGTGGTGAGAGGATGGCAACTGGAATAATGTAGGAGAGTGTTCCGGTCAGTGGGTTTGCAATACAAATCGGTCGTCAGTGTTCCTGTGGAGGTCTTGATGACAACTGTATCTAAGAAACTAATAGATTGCGGGTCCGTATGAGCAGTAAATTGTAGATCGGAGTCAATGCTGTTGATGTATAGTAGAAATGCATTGAATGTGTGTTGGTCACCTTGCCATATACAGAATATATCATCGATATATCTGTACCATGTTAATGCATGAGTCTGGAATAGGGCATTGGAATAGATCCAATCTTCCTCAAATTGAGCCATAAAGGCATTAGCGTAGGGAGGCGCCACGTGCGCGCCCATGGCGGTTCCTTTCCTCTGTATATAGAAGTTATCACCAAACATAAAGAAATTGTGTTGGAGCACAAATTCTAATAGGCGTATACAAAACATCTGTGCTATTGGGAGGAGTTCAGAAGTGCTAAGTAATATTGTGACAGCTTTGATTCCTTTGTCATGTGAAATAGAGGTATACAAGCTATTGACATCTAATGTCACTAACAGACTGTCTGAGGGTAGGTCCTGTAGGTCAGAAATGATGGATAGGAATTGTGAAGTGTCCAGTAAGAAGGAGCGTGTTCGTTTAATAAGCGGAGTTAGTATTTTTTCAAGAAATTTTGATAGTGGTGAGAGTATAGAGTCAGTGGAGGCTACAATAGGCCTGCCTGGTGGGTGGGTGAGATTTTTGTGAATTTTAGGTAGAATGTAAAATACCGGAAGGATGGGATTGTTGTTAAGAAGAAAGGTATATGTGGATTTATCAATGGTGTTGAGTTTAAGCTGATGGTCTAGAAATGTGGTGATATCCTTAGTGAGTTGGAAAGTGGGATTGTGGTGAACTTGCTCATAGGTGGTAGTGTCGGATAGTTGTCTCTGTATTTCCTGAATGTAAAATGAGGTATCCATTACGACTATCGCTCCCCCTTTGTCAGCTGGTTTGATGGTAATTGTTCTATCTGCCTGTAATGTGTTCAAGGCAATATGTTCCTCACTTCGTAGGTTAGATGGAACATGGAGTTCCCCATTTTTCAGGGCATTAGTATTAACTTTGATATCACGATTAATGAGGTCAATGAATGCTTCAACACCATGATATGTTTTGGGGGGCATATAGTTACTTTTGTTCCTCAGACCCAATGTCGTGATAGATAGAGGAGTGGGTGATATAACCATAGGTGGTACTGTGATTTGTTGTGAAAAGTGAGCTTTAAGTCTCAATGTTCTGTAAAATCTGTTAAGTTCCTGTTCCAAAGGGAAGGATCTTAGATTGCCGTATGGGCAAAATGAGAGTCCCTTTGATAATAAATTTAATTCAGCAGGTGAAAGAGTTCGGGAAGAAATATTCACTATAAGGTTCCTACCTGCGAGCGGGTCTGGATGCCTGTCGGTTTTGGATCGATGGGTACCTCGTCTTCGGCGTATGTGCGTATGTGCGTCTTCGTCGTTGTTGGTAGCCGTGCCTGGGAAAAAAACGCTGGGAACGGTAGGTGGTGGATCTCTCGCTGCCCGAGGAGGAGGATGCGTAGCCTGTATATGGGGTATATCCGTATCCCGATCTTGAATCTTGCCATTGCCATCTGTAGACCTTGTTGAGTTTATAATCCTCTGTGTCTCGGATGAATTTGGTGCGCTTTGTATTCTCTAGGTACTTCCGATGTTCGTCCAGTATTTTGTCTGTCTTCTTCTTTAGTTCGGACCATTCGGAGGTGGAAGTTGTTGATAGTAGTTGGCTTTCAATTGCCGTAAGTTTCTCCTTGGAGTCTTGAATAGTTTTCTGGAGATATTCGATACTGAGGACAATTATGTCCAGGGAACATTTATTTATAATGTTTTCAAATTTAGTACAGTATTCTGTATTTGAGGGGAATAGTGTCGGTCGAAGGTGGACTCGTAGTCCCCTGGGTATCCTCTTATGTTTGTAATATTCTGCGAGAGTTGCGCAGTGGAGCTCCGAAGAGATTTGTTTTTTCGACTCACGCTCCCAGTCGCGTGTGCGATATCAAGATCGGGATACGGATATACCCCATATACAGGCTACGCATCCTCCTCCTCGGGCAGCGAGAGATCCACCACCTACCGTTCCCAGCGTTTTTTTCCCAGGCACGGCTACCAACAACGACGAAGACGCACATACGCCGAGGACGAGGTACCCATCGATCCAAAACCGACAGGCATCCAGACCCGCTCGCAGGTAGGAACCTTATAGTGAATATTTCTTCCCGAACTCTTTCACCTGCTGAATTAAATTTATTATCAAAGGGACTCTCATTTTGCCCATACGGCAATCTAAGATCCTTCCCTTTGGAACAGGAACTTAACAGATTTTACAGAACATTGAGACTTAAAGCTCACTTTTCACAACAAATCACAGTACCACCTATGGTTACATCACCCACTCCTCTATCTATCACGACATTGGGTCTGAGGAACAAAAGTAACTATATGCCCCCCAAAACATATCATGGTGTTGAAGCATTCATTGACCTCATTAATCGTGATATCAAAGTTAATACTAATGCCCTGAAAAATGGGGAACTCCATGTTCCATCTAACCTACGAAGTGAGGAACATATGGCCTTGAACACATTACAGGCAGATAGAACAATTACCATCAAACCAGCTGACAAAGGGGGAGCGATAGTCGTAATGGATACCTCATTTTACATTCAGGAAATACAGAGACAACTATCCGACACTACCACCTATGAGCAAGTTCACCACAATCCCACTTTCCAACTCACTAAGGATATCACCACATTTCTAGACCATCAGCTTAAACTCAACACCATTGATAAATCCACATATACCTTTCTTCTTAACAACAATCCCATCCTTCCGGTATTTTACATTCTACCTAAAATTCATAAAAATCTCACCCACCCACCAGGCAGGCCTATTGTAGCCTCCACTGACTCTATACTCTCACCACTATCAAAATTTCTTGAAAAAATACTAACTCCGCTTATTAAACGAACACGCTCCTTCTTACTGGACACTTCACAATTCCTATCCATCATTTCTGACCTACAGGACCTACCCTCAGACAGTCTGCTAGTGACATTAGATGTCAATAGCTTGTATACCTCTATTTCACATGACAAAGGAATCAAAGCTGTCACAATATTACTTAGCACTTCTGAACTCCTCCCAATAGCACAGATGTTTTGTATACGCCTATTAGAATTTGTGCTCCAACACAATTTCTTTATGTTTGGTGATAACTTCTATATACAGAGGAAAGGAACCGCCATGGGCGCGCACGTGGCGCCTCCCTACGCTAATGCCTTTATGGCTCAATTTGAGGAAGATTGGATCTATTCCAATGCCCTATTCCAGACTCATGCATTAACATGGTACAGATATATCGATGATATATTCTGTATATGGCAAGGTGACCAACACACATTCAATGCATTTCTACTACACATCAACAGCATTGACTCCGATCTACAATTTACTGCTCATACGGACCCGCAATCTATTAGTTTCTTAGATACAGTTGTCATCAAGACCTCCACAGGAACACTGACGACCGATTTGTATTGCAAACCCACTGACCGGAACACTCTCCTACATTATTCCAGTTGCCATCCTCTCACCACCAAACAATCCTTACCCCGTTCACAGTTCCAAAGGGTAGCTCGAATTGTCAAAGACCCCACACTCCAGAAACAAAGACTACAAGAAATATCTCAAAAATTTCAGGATAGAGGATATCCACTTCCTCTACTGAAACGAGAACAGACCCTTCCCGTACGCCAAAACTCACCTCCTAATACTACTCCATCATCACCCCGTCTCCCGCTAGTAGTGACATACCACCCTATCATGCCTAAAATCCAAACAGTAATAAAAAAACACTGGTCGATCTTGAAAGATTCTTATCCAGACATTCCTGAATTTCAGTCACCGGTCCGCATGTGCTATAAAAGACCACAAAATTTAAGAGATCGACTAGTCAAGGCTGATATAGGACCGTTAAGACCTTCCATAAAACAAACCACACTAGCACCTTCAAAAACAGGCACCTACCCATGTCTCAACTGCACCCAATGCAACAATGTCATTAGAGGTAACAGGATTATTCACCCCCACTCAGGCAAAATATACCACCCAAAAGGCTTCTATACATGCTCCTCTTCATATGTCGTTTATCTGATCCGTTGTCCATGTGGCCTTGCATATGTGGGAGAAACTACCCAATGTATACGGGACCGCATTTCCAAGCACAAATCGGACATTCGCTGCCACAAAACGGAATTACCGGTTCCACATCATTTCATTTCAGCAAACCATCAGATTAACCAATTAAAGTTTCAAATTTTAGAACAAGTAGCATCGGCAAGGCGTGGAGGCAACAGGATAGCACGGTTAAAACAACGTGAGGCATACTGGATCTATGAACTTAATACTTTGACACCTCGTGGATTAAATAGAGACTTTGATTTCTGTATCTCTTGATCTTTTATACCTTTGCATTTCATTTTGTCGCTTTATTATTGACTTATAATGTCCTCATCTTATTAACCCATTAAGCTATTTGTACCAACTTTTGCAATAGGTGTTAGTTATGGTTTTCCAAATATTAACTCTCTCTTCCCCCCCCCCCCCACCCCTCTTTATTCTCCACAGGTGAAATGACCACTATCAGCCAGGTAGTAGTATACCATTAGTGATATAATATAGTATATGATACTGCTATTATTATAATATATTTATAGAAATATGGATAGAAGAAAAATATATATTCAGAAATGTAGAGATATATTATCTTACTAATCCCTATAGGGACTAATACATTACCCTGTATATTGATATTACCTGATTAATTACTAACATAGGATAGATACTATTTTTCCCCTTAAGAGATATATATGTCTGAGGTATATTATCTTATTCTGGTACTCCTTACAAGCTTCTCAGTGCCATTTCTACTAAATCTGGCTCTCCCATACACAATTACCAGTTGCCAGTGCCCTTCTTAGACATTAGAGTACCTCTGCGCATGCGCGCGCTATTGACCGCGCTCCCGACATTGACTACCCATACTACGCATGCGCTTTCTCATTACGTCACCATTTCGGCGCCAGTCGCGCCTTACCACGTCATCCCCGCGGTCCTTTTAAATTACACATGCGCCAAGCATCCCAACGCCATCCACGATTCTCCCTACTCCACAGAACTAAGGTATGTACAGCGTGAGCATCTATTATATTAACTATGCCACGCTCGTTATGTCCGTTATGCTTCTTAAGGTATTTATACTTAGAGAGTGTCCTTTTACAATAATCTTGATAGCTTATTTACAACTAAACTACTAGGGATGCCTAATGGATCGCTCTGAGCATCTCCTATTTTAACCATTCTGAAGCCACTATTTTTCTTAACACTGCCCCTCTCCATTCTACTATGGCTACTGCTATGCCATTCTAGCACACCTATTGAATGACTTTATATGCTACCATCTACCTAATATTATACCATTTGGCTTCTACAGATATCTCATCCTTACTCTGGTACCTCTGCCTGGCTAGCACTATTCTGTGGTCTCATCACTCTAGCGGTTACTACAGTCATTTGGTCATTTTCATTTCATCTCATTTTTTCAATTTTGCCAATTTTGACGATTACATGCTACAAGTACAATATCCGTCTGTGTACAATATTGATGGGTCCAGTTCGTTTTGTATCCCCATTATGTATTCCCATCATGTATTCTCATCGATGACAGACGTCTTGTTCTCCCCTCATCAATGTTATATCTCTTTATACATTGTCTATTTTGTTATCACGATATACATGTAATTAACTTTGTGCCTGATCAGTATATATATATAAATGTAATTATGTACTTATTTATATAATAGGCCGTGAACAAGGTCTAACATTAGACCGAAACGTTGGCCAGTGGCTATTACTTTTGGATGGATATACAAAAGAAAAATATATATACAAAAGATATGAAATAAAATAAGTAACTAAAAATATTTACAGAGTGCCGTGGTCTTTTGATAATAATTTTAAAAGTAGACAAGGAGGCCTCTTCTCAGACTGGTACATTCACCAGAAAAATAACACTGAAGAGTATAAACCTTTGTGTGACCTTAATTTGGCCTACTCAAGACATACAAAATTGCAACTATAGTCGAGCATGGCTCTTAAAGGCAATGAACATCCATTTTGACAATAATGAATTGGATATGAATGTATTTACCTATGAAAAGGCACAACAAATCCCCCCTTTTCAGCATATTAAATTTCGTTATTAGAAGGTTGAATAGGCTGAAATGCAATAAAGGGCTAAATGCTCCAAATCATTATGGATTGGGGAACGCAAGTTTTACCTTGGAATAAATGTATCACAATTTTGTGTGTACTTTTACGACACAAATCTAACGCACAAACTTTATGATTAGTTTAACTACAAGTATGTTACGTTCCTTGTATTAGTGATAAACGTGCCGGTTCATAGAACGCATATAATACAATTGTTTCGTTCTTTTCTTTTATGACCACTGTAGAGAGAAAGATGTTTCGGTCGTTTTCTGGACTTTCTGGAAACGTGTCTCTAGTTAAGATCTTTCTTTGGTCCTCTAACTTAATAACGTTGCTGCTAAAATGAAAAACTGGAAGTAATCGCTTCCTGGCTTGTTAGCAACTTGGTAACTCGAATTAGCGAGTGGTGCTTGGCATCATATCTTCATGTCTGCGATCTCGAATACTTTGTCATGTTGCATTGGTGTGACGTACTTTTGCAGCGGCTGTCGAATCTCCTGGGGCTCTGCCCACTTGTCCCTCCTGGATACATCTTGGATACATCTGGGTTGGCTCCGACTGGACGTCTCTTGCGTCACGGATAGCCTTGACCTCAGGTTCTCTTGGTTCCGGATACAAAGACTTTTAGGATTCCGCCATCTGTCCTTTCATTAACACGTGATCCCATCTTGGGACATCATCTAAGCTTAAGGAAACAACAGACAGTATGAGTAACAACGCAGCAAAAACTTTATCAAACATATACCTGCCTATTTTAGGCCTTTGACTTATGCCATACTTTAGTCAGAAGCAAGTTGAGGACTTTTATGTTTATTTTTAATTTTTTTTAACGAAAAACAAACTACAGGGTATCATGAATAGATATAACTATTCTTCCTCTGCTAGGCTAATATAGCCTTAGGTGTTATGCCTATTTAGGATAATAACCCAATCAATACTTTGAGACTACCTCGAAACAGAGTAATATATATGCGTCCATATGTCTACATGGAATACAGTGACGACAAGTTAGTCACAATTGATAGACAAACAATATGGTTAGTATAACTGTTCAGTATCTTTTCAGTCATACGATACCACCACCAATCACATGAAATTTATGATGTGTCTCCATCTTCAAATTTTAGATTTTTCAATCTTAGTTTAGCTCTTGGCGTTTTTAGCCCTGAAATAAAACTCTACACAAACATTATGTTAATGATCCTGTGGAAAAATTGATTAGTAATCAATATCATTAATCATTTATTGACTTGTTATAATTATT